>NC_042970.1:84490333-84752833 GCF_901001165.1 Salmo trutta | reverse complement strand
TGACCAATAGAATGTGATTTGATTTGTAAAGCTCGCCATCATTGAACTCTGGAACAGTGGAAACGCATTCTCTGGAGTGATGAATCAGGGTTCACCATCTGGCAGTCCGACGGACAAATCTGAGTTTGGCGGTTCCCATGAATACGCTACCTGCCCCTATGCAGTTAAGTTCCAGTTAAGGGAAATGTTAACGCTACAGCATACAATGACATTCTAGACTATTCTGTGTTTCCAACTTTGTGGCAACAGTTTGGGGAAGGCCCTTTCCTGTTTCAGCATGACAATGCCCCTGTGCACAAGCGAGGTCCATAGAGAAATTGTTTGTCGAGATCGATGTGGAAGAACTTGACTGGCCTGCACAGAGCCCTGACCTCAACCCCATGGAACACCTTTGGGATGAATTGGGACACCGACTGTGAGCCAGCCCTAATCGGCCAACGTCAGTGCTCAACCTCACTAATACTCTTGTGGTTGAATGGAAGCAAGTCCCCGCAGTAATGTTCCAACATAGTGGAAAGCTTTCCCAGAAGAGTGGAGGCTGTTATAGCAGCAAAGGGGGGACCAACTTCATATTAATGCCCATGATTTTGGAATGAGATGTTACATACTTTTGGCCATGTAGTGTATCTACACTGAGTTGACAAAAAATTATGAACACCTGCTCTTTCCATGACGTAGACTGATCAGGTGAATCCAGGTGAAAGCTATGACCCCTTATTGGTGTCACTTGTTAAATCTACTTCAATCGGTGTAGATGAAGGGGAGGAGACAGGTTAAATACGTTTTTTTAAGCCTTGAGACAATAGAGACATGGATTGTATATGTGTGCTATTCAGAGGGTGAATAGGAGAGTCAAAATATTTAAGTGCCTTTGAACGGGGTATGGTAGTAGGTGCCAGGCACACCGGTTTGTGTCAAGAACTGCAATGCTGCTGGGTTTTTCACACTCAACAGTTTCCTGTGTGTATCAAGCATTGGAATCATCATGGGCCAGCATCCCTGTGGAACGCTTTCGACTCCTTGTAGAGTCCATGGGGCTGTTCTGAGGTCAAAATGAGGGGAGATATTGTTCTATGATCTATATACAGTGAGGGAAAAAAGTGTTTGATCCCCTGCTGATTTTGTACGTTTGCCCACTGACAAAGAAATGATCAGTCTATAATTTTAATGGTAGGTTTATTTGAACAGTGAGACAGAATAACAACAAAAAAATCCATAAAAATGCATGTCAAAAATGTTATAAATTGATTTGCATTTTAATGAGGGAAATAAGTATTTGACCCCCTCTGGATCAGAAAGATTTCTGGCTCCCAGGTGTCTTTTATACAGGTAACGAGCTGAGATTAGGAGCACACTCTTAAAGGGAGTGCTCCTAATCTCAGTTTGTTACCTGTATAAAAGACACCTGTCCACAGAAGCAAACAATCAATCAGATTCCAAACTCTCCACCATGGCAAAGACCAAAGAGCTCTCCAAGGATGTCAGGGACAAGATTGTAGACCTACACAAGGCTGCAATGGGCTACAAGACCATCGCCAAGCAGCTTGGTGAGAAGGTGACAACAGTTGTTGAGATTATTCGCAAATGGAAGAAACACAAGACAACTGTCAATCTCCCTCGGCCTGGGGCTCCATGCAAGATCCCACCTCATGGAGTTGCAATGATCATGAGAACGGTGAGGAATCAGGCCAGAAGTACACAGGAGGATCTTGTCAATGATCTCAAGGCAGCTGGGACCATAGTCACCAAGAAAACAATTGGTAACACACTACGCCGTGAAGGACTGAAATCCTACAGCGCCCGCAAGGTCCCCCTGCTCAAGAAAGCACATATATATGCCCGTCTGAAGTTTGCCAATGAACATCTGAATGATTCAGAGGACAACTGGGTGAAAGTGTTGTGGTCAGATGAGACCAAAATGGAGCTCTTTGGCATCAACTCAACTCACCGTGTTTGGAGGAGGAGGAATGCTGCCTATGACCCCAAGAATACCATCCCCACCATCAAACATGGAGGGGGAAACATTATGCTTTGGGGGTGTTTTTCTGCTAAGGGGACAGGACAACTTCACCGCATCAAAGGGACGATGGACGGGGCCATGTACCGTCAAATCTTGGGTGAGAACCTCCCTCCCTCAGCCAGGACATTGAAACTGGGTCGTGGATGGGTATTCCAGCATGACAATGACCCAAAACACACGGCCAAGGCAACAAAGGAGTGGTTCAAGAAGAAGCACATTAAGGTCCTGGAGTGGCCTAGCCAGTCTCCAGACCTTAATTCCATAGAAAATCTGTGGAGGGAGCTGAAGGTTTGAGTTGCCAAACATCAGCCTCGAAACCTTAATGACTTGGAGAAGATCTGCAAAGAGGAGTGGGACAAAATCCCTCCTGAGATGTGTGCAAACCTGGTGGCCAACTACAAGAAACGTCTGACCTCTGTGATTGCCAACAAGGGTTTTGCCACCAAGTACTAAGTCATGTTTTGCAGAGGGTCAAATACTTATTTCTCTCATTAAAATGCAAATCATTTTATAAAATGTTTGACTTGCGTTTTTCTGGATTTTTTGTTGTTGTTATTCTGTCTCTCACTGTTCAAATAAACCTACAATTAAAATTATAGACTGATCATTTCTTTGTCAGTGGGCAAACGTACAAAATCTGCAGGGGATCAAACACTCTTTTCCCCTCACTGTATCTGTGGGGATAATGTTCTATGATCGATATATCTGTGGGGATAATGTTCTATGATCTATATATCTGTGGGGATAATGTTCTATGATCTATATATATGTGGGGATAATGTTCTATGATCTATATATCTGTGGGAATAATGTTCTATGAATATATATATATATATATATATATATATATATATAGTGGGGAGAACAAGTATTTGATACACTGCCGATTTTGCAGGTTTTCCTACTTACAAAGCATGTAGAGGTCTGTAATTTTTATCATAGGTACACTTCAACTGTGAGAGACGGAATCTAAAACGAAAATCACATTGTATGATTTTTAAGTAATTAATTTGCATTTTATTGCATGACATGAGTATTTGATCACCTACCAACCAGTAAGAATTCCGGCTCTCACAGACCTGTTAGTTTTTCTTTAAGGAGCCCTCCTGTTCTCCACTCATTGCCTGTATTAACTGCACCTGTTTGAACTCGTTACCTGTATAAAAGACACCTGTCCACACACTCAATCAAACAGACTCCAACCTCTCCACAATGGCCAAGACCAGAGAGCTATGTAAGGACATCAGGGATAAAATTGTAGACCTGCACAAGGCCGGGATGGGCTACAGGACAATAGGCAAGCAGCTTGGTGAGAAGGTAACAACTGTTGGCGCAATTATTAGAAAATGGAAGAAGTTCAAGATGACGGTCAATCACCCTCGGTCTGGGGCTCCATGCAAGATCTCACCTCGTGGAGCATCAATGATCGTGAGGGATCAGCCCAGAACTACACGGCAGGACCTGGTCAATGACCTGAAGAGAGCTGGGACCACAGTCTCAAAGAAAACCATTAGTAACACACTACGCCGTCATGGATTAAAATCCTGCAGCGCACGCAAGGTCCCCCTGCTCAAGCCAGCGCATGTCCAGGCTCGTCTGAAGTTTGCCAATGACCATCTGGATGATCCAGAGGAGGAATGTGAGAAGGTCATGTGGTCTGATGAGACAAAAATAGAGCTTTTTGGTCTAAACTCCACTCGCCGTGTTTGGAGGAATAAGAAGGATGAGTACAACCCCAAGGACACCATCCCAACCGTGAAGCATGGAGGTGGAAACATCATTCTTTGGGAATGCTTTTCTGCAAAGGGGACAGGACGACTGCACCGTATTGAGGGGAGGATGGATGGGGCCATGTATTGCGAGATCTTGGCCCACTACCTCCTTCCCTCAGTAAGAGCATTGAAGATGGGTCGTGGCTGGGTCTTCCAGCATGAGAACGACCCGAAACACACAGCCAGGGCAACTAAGAAGCATCTCAAGGTCCTGGAGTGGCCTAGCCAGTTTCCAGACCTGAACCCAATAGAAAATCTTTGGAGGGAGCTGAAAGTCCGTATTGCCCAGCGACAGCCCCGAAACCTGAAGGATCTGGAGGAGGTCTGTATGGAGGAGTGGGCCAAAATTCCTGCTGCAGTGTGTGCAAACCTGGTCAAGAACTACAGGAAACGTTTGATCTCTGTAATTGCAAACAAAGGTTTCTGTACCAAATATTAAGTTCTGCTTATCTGATGTATCAAATACTTCTGTCATGCAATAAAATGCAAATTAATTACTTAAAAATCATACAATGTGATTTTCTGGATTTTTGTTTGAGATTCCGTCTCTCACAGTTGAAGTGTACCTATGATAAAAATTACATTTACATTTACGTCATTTAGCAGACGCTCTTATCCAGAGCGACTTACAAATTGGTGCATTCACCTTATGATATCAGACCTCTACATGCTTTGTAAGTAGGAAAGCCTGCAAAATCGGCAGTGTATCAAATACTTGTTCTCCCCACTGTATGTGGGGATAATGTTCTATGATCTATATATCTGTGGGGATAATGCTCTATGATCTATATATCTGTGGGGATAATGCTCTATGATCTATATATCTGTGCGGATAATGCTCTATGATATATCTGTGGGGATAATGTTCTATGATCTATATATATGTGGGGATAATGCTCTATGATCTATATATATGTGGGGATAATGCTCTATGATCTATATATCTGTGGGGATAATGCTCTATGATCTATATATCTGTGGGGATAATGCTCTATGATCTATATATCTGTGGGGATAATGCTCTATGGTTCTGGAGTTATTTCTATCAGAGGGGATAATGACTTGAATTCTAAGGAATTGTGCCATGTCATTATGTCTGTGAGAACTAATCTAGGCCGGATGTTATCAGTGATGTTATAATGTGTTATTGTTGTTGGGATGTTTCTCTCTAGCTCTACTTTACTGAGATGCCATCTATGGATGTGTACGTGCGTAGCTACGGAGGCTGGATGTTATCAGTGATGTTATAATGTGTTATTGTTGTTGGGATGTTTCTCTCTAGCTCTACTTTACTGAGATGCCATCTATGGATGTGTACGTGCGTAGCTACGGAGGCTGGATGTTATCAGTGATGTTATAATGTGTTATTGTTGTTGGGATGTTTCTCTCTAGCTCTACTTTACTGAGATGCCATCTATGGATGTGTACGTGCGTAGCTACGGAGGCTGGATGTTATCAGTGATGTTATAATGTGTTATTGTTGTTGGGATGTTTCTCTCTAGCTCTACTTTACTGAGATGCCATCTATGGATGTGTACGTGCGTAGCTACGGAGGCTGGATGTTATCAGTGACCTCCAGGCTTCATGCTCACCTACTGACCAAGGAGCTGGTCAGAGTCCAGGCTGACTACAACCACACCTACCACTACGGAGTGGGTTACGACAGGTAGGCCTGGACACACACATATGCACAAACACATTTTTGCATGTACACACACACACACAAACTAATCTCAGATACACACACACACACACACACACACAAACTAATCTCAGATACACACACACACACACACACACACACACAAACTAATCTCAGATAAACACACACACACACTATGATCTCATAAATACACATACACACCCCTCTCTCTCTCTCTCTCTCTCTCTCTCTCTCTCTCTCTCTCTCCCCCTCTTAGTTTTGATTCTGTCCTGTGTTTCTGTCTGTCTCTATCTATCCCACTTCCTATATGAACTATCTCTGTCTCTCTGTCTCTCTGTCTCTCTGTCTCTCTGTCTCTCTGTCTCTCTGTCTGTCTGTCTGTCTGTCTGTCTGTCTGTCTGTCTGTCTGTCTGTCTGTCTGTCTGTCTGTCTGTCTGTCTGTCTGTCTGTCTGTCTGTCTGTCTGTCTGTCTGTCTGTGTATTGATTCTTTCCTGTGTTTCTCTCCAGTCCTCTGAAGCTGCTGAACAGACACAATGAGGTGTGGTACGTAGCTGAGGGAGAGGCCGTCTGCTCTGACCCCCAGGAACCAACCCCACCACACACACCTACCCCCCCACACACACCCAACGCCACACCCAATGCCACACACACACCCAACACCTCACACACACCCAATGCCACACACATCTCCTCCAGCACCATCGCTGACTCCCCCTCAGATCTCCCAGCCAACCGGCCACCCACCCCCTCCCAGGCCCCCGAGGTGACCCCCTCTCAGGGCCCGGTGGTCGGGGAGAGCCCCTCGGCCAACAGCTCTGACTCCCAGGTGGACGGCCCCTGGAACAACACTGTCGAGGCCTCCCTGGAGGACACCCCCTCTGATAACTCTGTAGCCGACCCCACTGACCTCAACCTGGCCTAGCCCTGGAATACTATATATGACCCTGAACAGTAGAGGGGTACGGAGGGCTGCTGTGTTGATAGAGCTCCTTCAGTTAGATGTCCATTTGGGATTGGGCCCTTGCCTCAGTATTTACTGTAATACACCACTGCCCCCTACTGGTGTCATATTGTTACTACACATATTAGCTTTATTCACCTGCCGCTCACCTGCTCTCCATGTTACCACAGTGATCTGTTATCCATGTTACCGCACTGATCTGTTATCCATGTTACCACACTGACCTGATATCCATGTTACCACACTGATCTGTTATCCATGTTACCACACGGACCTGTTATCCATGTTACCACACTGATCTGTTATCCATGTTACCGCACTGATCTGTTATCCATGTTACCACACTGACCTGATATCCATGTTACCACACTGATCTGTTATCCATGTTACCACACGGACCTGTTATCCATGTTACCACACTGATCTGTTATCCATGTTACCACACTGATCTGTTATCCATGTTACCACACGGACCTGTTATCCATGTTACCACACTGATCTGTTATCCATGTTACCACACTGATCTGTTATCCATGTTACCACACTGATCTGTTATCCATGTTACCACACTGATCTGTTATCCATGTTACCACACTGATCTGTTATCCATGTTACCACACTGATCTGTTATCCATGTATCATATCAACTAATTAATCAATCGACCAATCAACAACAGACTTGGAGCTGCTTATCATATCCCTCTTTCCATAATGAATGTCAGCCCTACATAACAACTGTGTTGGTTTGAGTCAGCCCTACATAACAACTGTGTTGGTTTGACTCAGCCCTACATAACAACTGTGTTGGTTTGACTCAGCCCTACATAACAACTGTGTTGGTTTGAGTCAGCCCTACATAACAACTGTGTTGGTTTGACTCAGCCCTACATAACAACTGTGTTGGTTTGAGTCAGCCCTACATAACAACTGTGTTGGTTTGACTCAGCCCTACATAACAACTGTGTTGGTTTGAGTCAGCCCTACATAACAACTGTGTTGGTTTGAGTCAGCCCTACATAACAACTGTGTTGGTTTGACTCAGCCCTACATAACAACTGTGTTGGTTTGAGTCAGCCCTACATAACAACTGTGTTGGTTTGACTCAGCCCTACATAACAACTGTGTTGGTTTGACTCAGCCCTACATAACAATTGTGTTGGTTTGAGTCAGCCCTACATAACAACTGTATTGGTTTGAGTCAGCCCTACCTAACAACTGTGTTGGTTTGAGTCAGCCCTACATAACAACTGTGTTGGTTTGAGTCAGCCCTACATAACAACTGTGTTGGTTTGAGTCAGCCCTACAAAACAACTGTGTTGGTTTGAGTCAGCCCTACATCACAACTGTGTTGGTTTGACTCAGCCCTACATAACAACTGTGTTGGTTTGACTCAGCCCTACATAACAACTGTGTTGGTTTGACTCAGCCCTACATAACAACTGTGTTGGTTTCAGTCAGCCCTACATAACAACTGTGTTGGTTTGAGTCAGCCCTACAAAACAACTGTGTTGGTTTGAGTCAGCCCTACGTAACAACTCAAGATCTAACCCTGGCCAATGGCAGCGCTGTAGATCATCTCACCCTGGCCAATGGCAGTGCTGTAGATCTCACCCTGGCCAATGGCAGCGCTGTAGATCTCACCCTGGCCAATGGCAGCGCTGTAGATCTCACCCTGGCCAATGGCAGCGCTGTAGATCTCACCCTGGCCAATGGCAGTGCTGTAGATCTCACCCTGGCCAATGGCAGTGCTGTAGATCTCACCCTGGCCAATGGCAGTGCTGTAGATCTAACCCTGGCCAATGGCAGTGCTGTAGATCTCACCCTGGCCAATGGCAGCGCTGTAGATCTCACCCTGGCCAATGGCAGTGCTGTAGATCTCACCCTGGCCAATGGCAGTGCTGTAGATCTCACCCTGGCCAATGGCAGTGCTGTAGATCTCACCCTGGCCAATGGCAGTGCTGTAGATCTAACCCTGGCCAATGGCAGTGCTGTAGATCTAACCCTGGCCAATGGCAGTGCTGTAGATCTCACCCTGGCCAATGGCAGCGCTGTAGATCTCACCCTGGCCAATGGCAGCGCTGTAGATCTAACCCTGGCCAATGTCAGCGCTGTAGCAGTATGGTAGCTTTATTCTCCTTTATCATTATTCATTGTTTACAGAGAAACAGTTTTATTTCTGTCACACTGACTAGAAGGTTCTCCACTCGTTGTCGTCTCCGTTTTGTATTTATTTGTCATTATTTATAAATGTATTTTGTGTAGTTTGCGAGCAGCCTTTACATTCAGCTTGATATCAGTCGGTAGTGTATAATTACTCACCATGTTGTCTGTATGACTCTATGGTGTGTGTGTAAATGCTTAACTTGTATCATTAGTAAAATAGTCGAAATGTAACAATTTAAAAGTGATAGACTGATGTTTCATCTGTAATGTACCTGAGAGGGTTTGTTCGTCTGGTTGTAATATCTGTCAAGTCCTGAGGATGGCGCAATAAACCACTAAAACAAACATACTGAGTCATAGAATTATTACTGTGTGGATTTGGACTTCACTAAACCAGAGTTCATATATTTATATGGCTTCAACACCCTTTGAATGGAGATTGGTGTTTCTTCCAGGGCAAGGTTTAATCTGTGTCTGGGACACCAGTTTCTAAATGTAAAGTCACAGATCCAGGCTGCATCACATCCGGCCGTGATTGGGATTGTAAATAAGCATTTGTTCTTAACTGACTTGCCTAGTTAAATAAAAATAAAAGATCAGGAGGGAGCATATAGTCTGAAGTCAGTTGATGTTCATTCAACCACATATTGACTCAATTAACCCTAGTCAGGATTAAACCTACTCCTGGATTCATCTAATCTGTGAAAACAGCCCACAAAAGCTAGTTTCTCAGTCCCAGATTACGCCTCTACTCCTGGATTCATCTAATCTGTGAAAACAGCCCACAAAAACTAGTTTCCCGGCCCCAGATTACGCCTCTACTCCTGGGCTCTGGTATTCATGAAGCGTGTCTGAGTGCTGATCTAGGATCAGGTTCCCCTGCCCATTGAATTCCATTCATTCTTATCTAAAAGACATGTATCATAGATCATAATCCTTTGATTTAGCACACGATCAATGCAGCGTCATCTTAAACAATGAAATACTCAGTAAAACACAAAGAAAAACACCATCTCATTGTAGGGTCAGGTTTTTATTATAAATGGAAACGTCAAATGTAATTTAAATAAAACAGAAGAGAGAGAGGCTACAGGTCATGATGTTCAGGTCAGAATGTGGACTGTGTGTGTTCTGCCAGGTGAGCTGTGTGTTAGTAGAAGAGAGAGGCTACACGTCGTGTGTGTGTGTGTGTGTGTGTGTGTGTGTGTGTGTGTGTGTGTGTGTGTGTGTGTGTGTGTGTGTGTGTGTGTGTGTGTGTGTGTGTGTGTGTGTGTGTGTGTGTGTGTGTGTGTGTGTGTGTGTGTGTGTGTGTGTGTGTGTTGGGGGGGTAGGGGGTTCCGTGGTCCTGGAGAGTGTTGTGACGTGGATCAGAGTAGGGAATCACTATATGGGAACTTTGGTAATATCACCAGTAGAGACTTTACCTGAGAGAGAGAGAGACGGAGAGAGAGAGAGAGACATTGAGTAGCAAAATCATTTTTTCAATGTTGTAATATCTCTATCCTCACCTTCCATGGTGGAGCTGGTCTAGTTATTATATCTCTATCCTCATCTTCCATGGTGGAGCTGGTCTAGTTATTATATCTCTATGTTCACCTTCCATGGTGGAGCTGGTCTAGTTATTATATCTCTATGTTCACCTTCCATGGTGGAGCTGGTCTAGTTATTATATCTCTATCCTCACCTTCCATGGTGGAGCTGGTCTAGTTATTATATCTCTATGCTCACCTTCCATGGTGGAGCTGGTCTAGTTATTATATCTCTATGTTCACTTTTTATGGTGGAGCTGATCTAGTTATTATATCTCTATGTTCACCTTCCATGGTGGAGCTGGTCGACAAGCTGGTGGAAGACGAGTTGCTACCGGACACGGTCATGCCCCCGCCCGATGACATCATGATGGAACCTCCGCTGGACACCGTCGCGGCACCTCCTGATGACACCGTGGCTGGTCCCCCACCGGACACTATCGCGACGCCTCCTGATGACATAAGAGCTGGTCCCCCGCCGGACACCATTGCAACGCCTCCGCCTGATGGCACCGTGCCGGCTGCTGCTGGCGCAGTGCCGCCTCCTGATGGCGCCGTGCCGCCTCCTGATGGCGCCGTGCCGCCTCCTGATGGCGCCGTGCCTCCTGCTGATGGCGCCGTGCCTCCTGCTGATGGCGCCGTGCCGCCTGCTGATGGCGCCGTGCCCCCTGCTGATGGCGCCGTGCCCCCTGCTGATGGCGCCGTGCCCCCTGCTGATGGCGCCGTGCCCCATGCTGATGGCGCCGTGCCGCCTGCTGATGGCGCCGTGCCGCCTGCTGATGGCGCCGTGCCGCCTGCTGCTGGCGCCGTGCCGCCTCCTGATGGCGCCGTGCCTCCTCCTGATGGCGCCGTGCCGCCTGCTGATGGCGCCGTGCCGCCTCCTGATGGCGCCGTGCCTCCTCCTGATGGCGCCGTGCCTCCTCCTGATGGCGCCGTGCCTCCTGCTGCTGGCGCCGTGCCTCCTGCTGCTGGCGCCGTGCCGCCTCCTGATGGCGCAGTGCCGCCTGCTGATGGCGCAGTGCCGCCTGCTGATGGCGCCGTGCCGCCTGCTGATGGCGCCGTGCCGCCTGCTGATGGCGCCGTGCCTCCTCCTGATGGCGCCGTGCTTCCTCCTGATGGTGCCGTGCCGCCAGCTGATGGTGCCGTGCCGCCAGCTGATGGCGCCGTGCCGCCTGCTGATGGCGCCGTGCCTCCTCCTGATGGCGCCGTGCTTCCTCCTGATGGAGCCGTGCCTCCTCCTGATGGCGCCGTGCCTCCTCCTGATGGCGCCGTGCCGCCTGCTGATGGCGCCGTGCCTCCTCCTGATGGCGCCGTGCTTCCTCCTGATGGCGCCGTGCCTCCTCCTGATGGCGCCGTGCCTCCTCCTGATGGCGCCGTGCCTCCTCCTGATGGCGCCGTGCCTCCTCCTGATGGCGCCGTGCCTCCTCCTGATGGCGCCGTGCTTCCTCCTGATGGCGCCGTGCCGCCTGCTGATGGCGCCGTGCCTCCTCCTGATGGCGCCGTGCCTCCTCCTGATGGCGCCGTGCCTCCTCCTGATGGCGCCGTGCCTCCTCCTGATGGCGCCGTGCCTCCTCCTGATGGCGCCGTGCCTCCTCCTGATGGCGCCGTGCCTCCTCCTGATGGCGCCGTGCCGCCTCCTGATGGCGCCGTGCCGCCTGCTGATGGCGCCGTGCCGCCTGCTGATGGCGCCGTGCCGCCTGCTGATGGCGCCGTGCCGCCTGCTGATGGCGCCGTGCCTCCTGCTGATGGCGCCGTGCCTCCTCCTGATCGCGCCGTGCCTCCTCCTGATGGCGCTGTGGCTGATCCGCCGCCGGACACCATCGCGGGGCTTCCTGATGACATCATGGCTGGTCCCCCGCCGGACACCATTGCTGCGCCTCCTGATGACATCATGGCTGCCCCGCCCCCAGAACTGCTGGAGGTAGAGCTAGTGGAATGCATGGAACTTCCTCCCGTCCCCACTCCTCCTCCCGAGGATTTCACCTCCAACACAGTGGTTCTGGTCACAACAGTCTTACCTGAGTACATAGACAAACGTGTTAATAAGACGTTTAAAACATATACATATAAAGCAATAGTCCGCCCCAGTGGACGAGTCATATTACCCATAAAAACACCAGAAATGGTGGTAGAGAGAGAGGGGGGAGAGAGGGTGGTAGAGAGAGAGGGGGAGAGAAGGTGGTAGAGAGAGAGTGGGGAGAGAGAAGGTGGTAGAGAGAGAGGGGGGAGAGAGGGTGGTAGAGAGAGAGGGGGGAGAGAGAAGGTGGTAGAGAGAGAGGGGGAGAGAGGATGGTAGAGAGAGAGGGGGAGAGAGGATGGTAGAGAGAGAGGGGGAAGAGAGGGTGCTAGAGATAAAGAGTGGTAGAGAGAGAGGGGGAGAAGAGGGTGGTAGAGAGAGCGGGGGAGAGGAGAGGGAAGGGAAGGGGAAGAGAGGGAGCGAGGGAGAGAAATGGAGAGGTAATTTACGATTGAACACCAGGAATGGTTCCAATGATTTTTCATGCCATTAATATTTCACGTCGTGAATTTTACAAACACTTCAAATGAAGCGTGTGTTTGGTGTAGGTTACGGTGATTCGGAAAGCATTCAGACCCCTTCCTTTCCACATTTGTTACGTTACAGCCTCATTCTAAACTTGATTAAATAAATGTTTTTCCTCAATCTACACCCAATACCCCATAATGACAAAGCGAAAACAGGTTTTTAGAAATTTTTGCAAATGTATTAAAATTTTTAAAACAGAAATACCTTATTTACATAAGTATTCAGACCCTTTGCTATGAGACTCAAAATTGAGTTCAGGTGCATCCTGTTTCCATTGATCATCCTTGAGATGTTTCTACAACTTGATTGGAGTCCACCTGTGGTAAATTCAATTGATTGGACATGATTGGGAAAGGCACACACCTGTGTATATAAGGTCCCAAAGTTGACAGTGCATGTCAGAGCAAAAACCAAGTCATGAGGTCAAAGGAATTGTCCGTAGAGCTCCGAGACAGGATTGTGTCGATGCACAGATCTGGGGAATTTCTGCAGCATTGAAGATCCCTAAGAACACAGTGGCCTCCATCATTCTTAAATGGAAGAAGTTTGGAACCACCAAGACTCTTCCTAGAGCTGGCCGCCTGGCTAAACTGAGCAATCGGGCGAGAAGGGCCTTGGTCAGAGAGGTGACCAAGAACCTGATCGTTGCTCTGACAGAGCTCCAGAGTTCCTCTGTGGAGAACCTTCCAGAAGGACTACCATCTCTGCAGCACTCCATCAATCAGGCCTTTATTGTAGAGTGGCCAGACGGAAGACACTCCTTAGTAAAAGTCACATGACAGCCCACTTTTCCAAGAGGCAACTAAAGGACTCTCAGAACATGACAAACAAGATTCTCTGGTCGGATGAAACCAAGATTGAACTCTTTGGCCTGAATGCCAAGCGTCACGCTGGAGGAAACCTGGCACCATTCCTACGGTGAAGCATGGTGGTGGCAGCATCATGCTGTGGGGATGTTTTTCAGCGACAGGGACTGGTAGACTAAAAGTACAGAGAGACCCTTGATGAAAACCTGCTCCAGAGCGCTCAGTACCCTAAGCAACAACCCTTAGCACACAGCCAAGACAACACAGGAGTGGCTTCAGGACAAGTCTCTGAATGTCTTTGAGTGGCCCAGCCAGAGCCCAGACTTGAACCTGATAGAACATCTCTGGAGAGACCTGAAAATAGCTGTGCAGCGACGCTCCCAATCCAACCTGACAGAGCTTTAGAGGATCTGCAGAGAAGAATGGGAAAAATTCCCCAAATACAGGTGTGCCAAGCTTATAGCGTCATAACCAAGAAGACTCAATGCTGTAATCACTGCCAAAGGTGCTTCAACAAAGTACTGAGTAAAGGATCTGAATACTTATGTAAATGTGATGTTTCCGTTTTATATTTTGTATTTTTTTGCTACAATGCATTGTCATTATGGGGTAACGTGTGTATATTCATGAGGGAAAAAAACGATTTAATCAATTTTTAGAATTAGAATATAATGTAACAAAATCTGGAAAAAAGTCAAGGGGTCTGAATACTTTCCGAATGCACTGTACCTTGGCGTGATGTTTTGATAGCCGTGTAAATCTCGGACAGTGTGAGTTTTACCAATATATTCGCCTAAATTTACTCCCAAAAAATTGGACATGCTAATTGTTGACAAAAGTTAACTTGTCCGGCGGGAGAGATTTGTGCAGTAATCAGAACTTCACGCCAGTGTAAGCCTACACCAGACACAGACCAGGTTATCAACACGTCACGCCAGTGTAAGCCTACACCAGACACAGACCTTGAATAAAAGTAGTTCCAAAATCCCAGATGGAAAAATGAATGGTGAAAAAACCATTGGAACCATTTCTGGGTTTTATGACTCATACTGTGGTACTCAATACTTGATAAGCCTTCCCTGTGGCTCAGTTGGTAGAGCATGGTGTGTGCAACGCCAGGGTTGTGGGTTCGATTCCCACGGGGGGCCAGTACAAAAAAAAAATGCATGAAATGAAAATGAAATGTATTTATTCACTACTGTAAGTTGCTCTGGATAAGAGCGTCTGCTAAATGACTAAATTGTAAATGATAAGAGCTGTGATTCCATAACTTTGTACTTCAAATGTTTTCTTTTTGTATTTAACAGACTCTTGAAAGATCAGCCTTTCATGCATGGGCTGAGAGTGATCCTAACTAACAAGTTTTACCTGCCGACCTCCTGGCCCCTCCAGAGACCACCATGCCCCCTCCCAGGTCAGCCCCTCCAGAGATCATGCCCCCTCCCAGGTCAGCCCCTCCAGAGATCATGCCCCCTCCCAGGCCGGCTCCCTCCAGCAGATGCTTATACTGCTGGATCTCCATCTCTAGACGACTCTTGATGTTCAGAAGGATCTGGGAGAGCGAGTGAGAGAAGGGGAGGTAGAGCGCGAGAGAGGGGAGGTAGAGAGCGGGGGGGGTAGAGGGAGAGAGAGAAAGAAAGAGGGGGAAAGGAGGGAGAGAGGGTGGGAGAGAGGGTGGTAGAGAGAGAGGAGGGAGGGAGGGTGGTATAGAGAGAGGGGGAGAGAGGGTGGTAGAGAGAGAGGGGGAGAGAGGGGAGGGAGAGAAGGTGGTAGAGAGAGGGAAGGGGGAGAGAGGGTGGTATAGAGAGAGGGGGAGAGAGGGTGGTAGAGAGAGGGGGGAGAGAGGGTGGTAGAGAGAGGGTGGTAGAGAGAGGGAAGGGGGAGAGAGGGAGCAAGGGAGAGAAGTGGAGAGGTAATTTATGATTGAGCCGGCATTCGCAGCACTTACCATGAATGCGATATCCGTGAATGCTGGAGAAATTACGCATTGTGAGCTGTCTGTAACGCTGCTCTGTAACGCTGCTCTGTAACGCTGCTCTGTAACGCTGCTCTGTAACGCTGCTCTGTAAGCTGTTCTGTAACGCTGCTCTGTAACGCTGCTCTGTAACGCTGCTCTGTAACGCCGCTCTGTAACGCCGTTCTGTAACGCTCCTCTGTAACGCTGCTCTGTAACGCTGCTCTGTAACGCCGCTCTGTAACGCCGCTCTGTAACGCCGTTCTGTAACGCCGCTCTGTAACGCTCCTCTGTAACGCTGCTCTGTACGCTGCTCTGTAACGCTGCTCTGTAACGCTGCTCTGTAAGCTGTTCTGTAACGCTGCTCTGTAACGCTGCTCTGTAACGCCGCTCTGTAACGCCGTTCTGTAACGCTCCTCTGTAACGCTGCTCTGTAACGCTGCTCTGTAACGCCGCTCTGTAACGCCGCTCTGTAACGCCGTTCTGTAACGCCGCTCTGTAACGCTCCTCTGTAACGCTGCTCTGTACGCTGCTCTGTAACGCTGTTCTGTAACGCTGTTCTGTAACCCTGCTCTGTAACGCCGTTCTGTAACGCCGCTCTGTAACGCCCCTCTGTAACGCCGCTCTGTAACGCCGTTCTGTAACGCCGCTCTGTAACGCCCCTCTGTAACGCTGCTCTGTAACGCTGTTCTGTAACGCTGTTCTGTAACCCTGCTCTGTAACGCCGTTCTGTAACGCTGCTCTGTAACGCTCCTCTGTAACGCTGCTCTGTAACGCTGTTCTGTAATGCTGTTCTGTAACGCTCCTCTGTAACGCTACTCTGTAACGTGCCTTGGATTGAATCCCTAATCAGTGATTGTGAGTGATTCAGTATAGAGGTATGGTTACTGTACCTGATAGTCCTGGCTCTGCTCAGTGGTGCTGGCCCTTATAGAGGTCAGTTCTCCCTCCAGGCCCATCACCTTGCCACTATACCCAGACAGACGTTGCTGGAACTGGGACTGAACCTCCAACAGCCTGGCCTCTAGGTTAGCCATCTGGAGGAGGGCAGGGTGGGGGGCAAACAGAGAGAGAGACACGAAGGAAACACACACACAGGGAAGACACACACATTTAGCATGATTGGAAGGGATTGGAGTGGGGACAATTGGGGGGTATAGTGAGTGAGTGGGCATGGTAGGGTTTGTATAGTGTGTGTGTGTGTGTGTGTGTGTGTGTGTGTGTGTGTGTGTGTGTGTGTGTGTGTAGGACCCACCCCCATACGTAGTCCCTGGTATTCCATCTGTAGAGTTTGTATAGTGTGTGTGTGTGTGTGTGTGTGTGTGTGTGTGTGTGACCCACCCCCATACGTAGTCCCTGGTATTCCATCTGTAGGGTGAGTGTGTGACCCACCCCCATACGTAGTCCCTGGTATTCCATCTGTAGGGTATGTGTGTGTGTGTGACCCACCCCCATACGTAGTCCCTGGTATTCCATCTGTAGGGTGTGTGTGTGACCCACCCCCATACGTAGTCCCTGGTATTCCATCTGTAGGGTGTGTGTGTGTGTGTGTGTTTGACCCACCCCCATATGTAGTCCCTGGTATTCCATCTGTAGGGTCTGGTAGCGGTTCCGTAACTCTGTCATCTCCGACGTGGTCGTCGTGGTCGTCTCCATCAGCACCGCCGACTCTGCCTGCTTCATCTCCACCTGACACACACACCACACAGAGAGCCACACGTCACACACACACCACACAGAGAGACACACGTCACACACACACACCACACAGAGAGACACACGTCACACACACACACACCACACAGAGAGACACACGTCACACACACACACACGCACGCACACACACACACCTCTGATACATGTTTTAATGTTGGCCTGCTGTCGTGCCTGTGTTGGCGTGGTAACAGACCTGTTTCATGTACCAGGCCTCGGCCTGTCTGCGGTTTTTCTCCACGGCCGCCTCGTACTCCGACCTGACTTCAGCCAGCATCAGAGACAGGTCCTGGCTCTTAGCAGCCTGGACATCCACGTTCACCTGGCCTGTCATCCCCCCACGCATGGACAACAGCTCCTAGAGAGGTCACAGGTTAGGGGTCAGAGGGTGAGAGAGAAACACAGAGGAAGAGAGAGATAGACCAAGAGAAACACAGCGGGAGAGAGAGATGGACAGAGAGAGAAACAGAGAGAGAGAGAGAAACAGAGAGAGAAACAGAGAGGGAGAGAGAGATAGACAGAGAGAGAAACAGAGAGGGAGAGAGAGAGAGAAACAGAGAGGGAGAGAGAGATGGACAGAGAGAGAAACAGAGAGGGAGAGAGAGATAGACAGAGAGAGAAACAGAGAGGGAGAGAGAGATAGACAGAGAGAGAAACAGAGAGGGAGAGAGAGATAGACAGAGAGAGAAACAGAGAGGGAGAGAGAGATGGACAGAGAGAGAAACAGAGAGGGAGAGAGAGATGGACAGAGAGAGAAACAGAGAGGGAGAGAGAGATGGACAGAGAGAGAAACAGAGGGAGAGAGAGAGACAGAGAAACAGAAAGGGAGAGAGAGATAGACAGAGAGAGAAACACAGAGGGAGAGAGAGATAGACAGAGAGAAACAGAGAAAGAGAGAGTGAGAGAAAAAGAGACAGAGACAGGTGTGCCCTCACCTCTTCATGGCTCTTCGCCATGGAGACCCGTTCGTTCTCGTACCCCTGCAGGTCCTGCATCATGGCTGTGATGTTCATCTCAAACTCCCGCTGCAGGTTCCTTAGACCCCCAATGTCCCCCTCCACACACTGGCGCAAAGACAGCTCATTCTCCCACCTGGCAGAAATACAATGAATAAAGATGACACCATATTAACAGGCCCAGAGAGTTGAGTGACAGATCCGTTAGTTCTGTGGGGTTTTAGGCTGGGTATCTGTAAAGCCCTTTTGTGACAACTGCTGATGTAAAAAGGGCTTTAACTCTACAGGATTGGTGGGTCCCCCCGCGGGACGGTTGAGCTAACGTAGGCTAATGTGATTAGCATGAGGTTGTAAGTAACAAGAACATATCCCAGGACATAGACATATCTGATATGGGCAGAAAGCTTAAATTCTTATTAATCTAACTGCACTGTCCAATTTACAGTAGCTATTACAGTGAAAGAATACCATGCTATTGTTTGAGAGTGCACAATTATGAACTTGTATTTTGTGTTAATAAACCAATTAGGCACATTTGGGCAGTCTTGATGCAGCATTTTGAAAAGAAATGCAATGGTTCATTGGATCAGCCTAAAAGGTTGCGCATGCACTGCTGCCATCTACTGGCCAAAATCTAAATTGCGCCTGGGCTGGAAAAATACATTATGACTTTTCTCTTGCGTTTCAAAGATGAAACGCACAAAGATGAAACGTACAAAAAAATAATACAAAAAACACACGTTTTTTTCTTTGTACTATCTTTTGCCAGATCTAATGTTTCATATTCTCCTACATTAATTTAACATTTCCACAAACTTCAAAGTGTTTCCTTTCAAATGTTATTAAAAATATGCATATCCTTGCTTCAGGTCCTGAGCTACAGGCAGTTAGATTTGGGCATGTCATTTTAGGCTAAAATTGAAAAAAGGGGCAGATCCTTAAGAGGTTGTTTAAGAAATGACTGTGATTGATTGACAACTGCAAGATAAGGACCAATAAAACTAGTTCATAGCCTACACGCTACACACAGTGAGCATTTCAACCATAGAAACAGAATCATTCTAGTTCTATTATTTCAACACCGGGTCAGGTGAACTCGATAACTGCCATGGTTTTGTTATAAGAAATATATGTTTTGTAATCTGAGAGTGATAGATAATGAAGAAAATCAGTGGGGTTCCAACTACAAGGAAAGACCCTATAGAAGTAGCCTATGATAACGGTGAGCATTTCATCTCCCGAACCAAAGCTGTTAGCCTGGGCACCTGTCTGTTAGTGCTATCGTTCCACTCCTTGCCACTCCCTGTTTGGAATGTGACACGACGTAAAAATGAGTGGAATGTTAGCCTGGTACCAGTCTGTTTGTGCTAACAGCTGTGTCTTCTAATTCACGTCCTTGCCATTTCCTGACAAGAAATTGTCCAATAAACTTGGTCTGTAGGAGAAGATGAGGATTAAGTAATGAATTGAGTTGTTTGGACTATCTATAGGCTACAGCTGATTGAATTATTTTCTTTATTGGTCCCTACTTCATTGAGACAGTGTATATATTGTTGATTAATTCTATAGGTAACAACTGGTACCTACAGTACTTCATTGAGACAGTGTATATATTGTTGATTAATTATATAGGTAGCAACTGGTACCTACTTCATTGAGACAGTGTATATATTGTTGTAACAACTGTGTGGGAGTTGTGCATAAAGAAACATTCTCCTCCAGGACTTAAAACCTGTTTCACTGTTCAGGATATGTCCACTATGTATCAATGAGATACCTTAATGAAGAAAATAATTCAATCAAGTTTCCATGACAATCTACTCAAAATGTTGCCAAGGACACTAAAGTATTCATCCATCCATTTATCCATCCATCCATCCAATCATCCATCCATCCAATCATTTATCCGTCCATCCAATCATTCATCCATCCATCCAATCATTCATCCATCCATCCAATCATTCATTCATCCATCCATCCAATCATTCATCCATCCAATCATTCATCCATCCATCCAATCATCCATCCATCCAATCATCCATCCATCCATCCTACTTGACTCTGAAGTCGTCAGCGGTCAGCTTTGCGTTGTCGATCTCCACAGCAATCTGAGAGTTCTGTATCAGGAAACCCATGAGCTGCAGACAGAGACAGGAGTCAGACACTGTGTGTGTGTGTGTGTGTGTGTGTGTGTGTGTGTGTGTGTGTGTGTGTGTGTGTGTGTGTGTGTGTGTGTGTGTGTGTGTGTGTGTGTGTGTGTGTGTGTGTGTGTGTGTGTGTGTGTGTCCCACAAGCCATTTCACAAATGATGATGCTTTCCAAAAATATCATAATTTTTGGAGAAATAATTTCCAAAGACGTTTTTAGGGCATGTAGTAAGGTATTCAAATGATGCACTCAATAACATACCCCATAATGTACTCAATAACCATAATGTACACAATAATCATAATGTACTCAATGACATACCCATAATGCAGTCAACAACATACCCCATAATGCAGTCAACAACATACCCCATAATGCACTCAACAACATACTCCATAATGTACTCAATAACATACCCCATAATGCACTCAACAACATACTCCATAATGCACTCAACAACATACCCCATAATGCACTCAACAACATACCCCATAATGCACTCAACAACATACTCCATAATGTACTCAATAACATACCCCATAATGTACTCAATAACATACCTCATAATGTACTCAATAACATACCCCATAATGCACTCAATAATATACCCCGTAATGCACTCAATAACATACCCAATAATGTACTCAATAACATACCTCATAATGTACTAAATAACCATAATGTACTCAATAACCATAATGTACTCAATAACATACCCCATAATGCACTCAATAACATACCCCATAATGTTCTCAATAACATACCCCATAATGTTCTCAATAACCATACCTCATAATGTACTCAATAACCATAATTTACTCAATAACATACCCCATAATGTTCTCAATAACATACCTCATAATGTACTAAATAACCATAATGTACTCAATAACCATAATGTACTCAATAACATACCCCATAATGTTCTCAATAACATACCCCATAATGTTCTCAATAACCATACCTCATAATGTACTCAATAACCCTAATTTACTCAATAACATACCCCATAAGGTTCTCAATAACATACCTCATAATGTACTAAATAACCATAATGTACTCAATAACCATAATGTACTCAATAACATACCCCATAATGCACTCAATAACATACCCCATAATGTTCTCAATAACATACCCCATAATGTTCTCAATAACCATACCTCATAATGTACTCAATAACCCTAATGTACTCAATAACATAGCCCATAATGGACTCAATAACATACCCCATAATGGACTCAATAACATACCCCATAACGCACTCAACAACATACCCCATAACGCACTCAACAACATACCCCATCATAATGCACTCAACAACATACCCCATCATAATGCACTCAACAACATACCCATAATGCACTCAACAACATACCCCATAATGCACTCAGTAACATACCCCATAATGCACTCAGTAACATACCCCATAATGCACTCAATTACATACCCCATAATGTACTCAATAACGTACCTCATAATGTACTCAATAACCATAATGTACTCAATAACATACCCCATAATGTACTCAATAACATACCCCATAATGCACTCAATAACATACCCCATAATGCACTTAATAACATACCCCATAATCTACTCAATAACCATACCTCATAATGTACTCAATAACCATAATGTTCTCAATAACATACCTCATAATGTACTCAATAACCATAATGTACTCAATAAAGTACCCCATAATGTACTCAATAACATACCTCATAATGTACTCAATAACATACCCCATAATGTTCTCAATAACATACCCCACAATGTTATCAATAACATACCTCATAATGTACTCAATAACCATAATGTACTCAATAACATACCCCATAATATACTCAATAACATACCCCATAATGCACTCAATAACATACCCCATAATGCACTCAATAACATACCCCATAATGCACTCAATAACATACCCCATAATGTACTCAATAACATACCCTATAATGTACTCAATAACATAGCCCATAATGTACTCAATAACATAGCCCATAATGCACTCAATAACATATATGACTATAGCAAATATAGATAAGATCATCTACAATACTGGATATTATTTTAGCAAAAACATCCCAAGACATTTAGCAGTAGGCTGCCACTGGGCACATACTGTATGTCAATTCAACGTCTGTCCCACATTGGTTCAACGTAATTTCAATTAAATGATGTGGGAACAAAGTTGATTGAACCAGTGTGTGCCCAGTGGGATAGTTCTTTTACAAATGGCAAGCTCGCTCAGGGAGAGAGACGGAGAGAGATAGTTTTAACCCTACCTGCTCCATGAGTGGTTTGAGTGTTGCGTCGTAGATGGTCAGGTCGTGCGCCTCCACCTTGTTGAAGGTGAAGGTCTTCAGCTTCTCCTCCAGCTGGTGGTTGGTGGCCTCCAGCTGGCGAACCTTCTCCATGTAGGTTGCCAGGCGGTCGTTCAGGTTGTGCATGTGCTGCTTCTCGTTACCGGCGAACCCGAGGGACGTGTCCTCAACACCTCCACCGTACCCGAAACCTCCTCCTCCACCACCTCCACCGCCCCCGAACATCCCGCTTCCGCCGCCACCAGTGCTCATCCCACTCCCCAGACCTGCCATGTGGCTGGAGGATGACATCCTGAACCCTCCTCCTCCACCGTCTACAAAGCCCTTCCCGAAGCCCAGACTAGCGCCTCCTCCTCCGGCCCCAATGCCCATTCTGCTCCCGAAGCTGGAGCGCATTGACGACCCCCCGGCGGAGGACAATGCCATCTTCCGGCTCCCGAACCCGGAGAAAGAGTTGGCGGAGAACCGCTGCTTCCCGGACAGACTCATCGATCACGACTACAACAGTGACTACGCTCTAGCCGAGAGAAAGAGACTGCCTATCTTTCAGTCTTCTGTCCTCTACTGCTACTGCTGCTTTTGCTGCTGCTGCTGAGGTGGCGAGGGTCTGAAGAGGCTGAGAGAGCCTGTGACCGCGGCTACTGTCACCGAGCTTCAAGTGTTAATATCCAGAGTATTAAGTGATGGATATATATATACAGCGGCACTGGCTCGCTCTCCACGCCCCGGTAAAGCGCAATTGGCCACTGGTAGCCGAACCCCCCAGCCCCAGGCCAATGTTCCTTGATCTTTTGGGTGGAGCTGAAGGTACAGGGAGGTGAACTGTGTATTAATGTGACTGTCACGTGGCTAAGGGCGTGGCACTGCACACAGGACAGCCCACAGGGCTCTGTGGAAAAGTAGTGCACTATGCAGGGATGTAAAGTACTTAAGTAAAAATACTTTAAAGTACTACTTACAATTGGGTACTTTAACCACCACTGGAAAGTAGTGCATTATGTAGGGAATAGGGTGCCATTAGGGATGTATCTTAAGGTAAAGTAGTGCACTATGTAGGGAATAGGGTGCCATTAGGGATGTATCTTAGGGTAAAGTCAAATCAAATCACATTTTATTTGTCACATACACATGGTTAGCAGATGTTAATGCAAGTGTAGTGAAATGGTTGTGCTTCTAGTTCCGACCATGCAGTAATATCTAACAATTCCACAACAACTACCTTGTACACACAAGTGTAAAGGAATGAATAAGAATATGTACATAAAAATATATATGGATGAGCGATGACCGAACGACATAGGCAAGATGCAGTAGATAGTATAGAGTACAGTATATACATATGAGATGAGTAGTGTAGGCTATGTAAACATTATATAAAGTGGCATAGTTTAAAGTGACTAGTGATACATTTATTACATCCAATTTTTAATTATTAAAGTGGCTAGAGTTGAGTCAGTATGTTGGCAGCAGCCACTCAATGTTAGTGATGGCTGTTTAACAGTCTGATGGCCTTGAGATAGAAGCTGTTTTTCAGTCTCTCGGTCCCAGCTTTGATGCACCTGTACTGACCTCGCCTTCTGGATGATAGCGGGGTGAACAGGCAGTGGCTCGGGTGGTTGTTGTCCTTGATGATCTTTTTGGCCTTCTTGGCCTGGTGCACTATGTAGGGAATAGGGTGCCATTTGGGAAATATTTACAAGTGTTTTTCTATTACTTTTACATAACGGTCCATTAGGGCGCTTCTCATTAAGCGAAAATTCTGAATATGTGTGTGCGTGCGTGCGTGCGTGTGTGTGTGTGTGTGTACCATTAGGTGTGTGTGTCAGCCAGTTTGTGTGTACCATTGGGTGTGCCAGTTTGTGTAAGTGATGATGATGACAGTTTGTGATTGATTGTTGATTTAACACCCAACATAATGACAGATGCCTGGCTGAGACAGGCCTACATGGCACAGAAAGTGATTCAATGCAAGACACACTTGAATTTATGTAACCCAATCAAAATCCTCCCAGATGATGGCCTCTCTTTTAGACTTTCTGACTGATTCCAAAAGTTTGCAACAGATTTTGATCTTCACAAATTAAAAGTAATAAAAACAAATAAACAGAATAGAGAAGACACCCTTCAGGACAAATCCCTTCTTCGATTCGACCCACAGTGGGGAAAGATCTCTCCTTTCGCGATCCCACGGTTTGCAGCCAGCGCATTCACACTGCCTGCAGCGGTGTGCAAAAAAAGTGGCCCGGTTGCATTTCTTTACCAAGACCAAGGGGTTGGGTGTTGTTGTTGTTGTTCATCACAGCGAAAGTAATCAAATGAAGCATAACGACGTTTACATGTAGCTTCGAAGGGAAGGAATGGTTTAAATGCACATATCAAAGATAGGTTTATTTGAAGTGTTGTCCGTGTGCGCACTGCACATCTCGAGGCCTCCCAACCGCGAGCCCTGTGCCTAAACTTTTGATACACATTTAAGATTGATTTATGGATTGTTGGAGAGAGGAAGAGTGGTGAGGGAGACACTGGAGAGAGAAATGGGGAGAGTGTGTGAGAGAGAAGAGAGGGAGGAGATAGAGAGAAAGAGATAAAGAGAGAATGATAGTGGGAGAATGGAGAGAGAAACGACGAGATAAAGAAAGAGATTGCCTCTTGGCACAGCAGTCAGGGTGTTGTGATTGAACCTGTCAGGATGCTCAGGTGTTCTGCTCATCTGTCGCCCCGGGAGTCCTGGGTACAATTATAGGCCTTATTATTAAGGAGGGGGAGAGGGGGAGGGGGAGAGGGGGAGGTGGTGTGGGAGATTAAGAAGGGGGAGGGGGACACAACACCTTGAGTGGGAAAGTGTGTAGTAATTTGGAGAATAAAAACGTATTTAAAGCTTATGTAACTATGGAGATATAAAACGTATATAAAGCTTATGTAACTATGGAGATATAAAACGTATTTAAAGCTTGTGTACCTGTGGAGATATAAAACATATTTAAAGCTTGTGTAACTATGGAGATATAAAGCTTATGTAACTGTAGAGATATAAAACATATATAAAGCTTGTGTAACTATGGAGATATAAAACGTATTTAAAGCTTATGTAACTATGGAGATATAAAACGTATTTAAAGCTTATGCAACTATGGAGATATAAAACGTATTTAAAGCTTGTGTAACTATGGAGATATAAAACGTGTATGTGTACACCTAAGCAAATAACTTTTACACGTATGGTTATACACACAGGGCCTACAACCGTAAAATCATTTTGATAACAACAAGCAATGCAGTTTTATAATAACTTCATTTGTGAAACGCCTATCTGACGTTCTTCTTCTCACCTCTGAGACAATGGCTGGCAGCGGCCCACGTTGTGTGGTGTCTAATGGTTAATCTAATGTTTATGTTCGTCCTGTGTGGTTTTCCCCAGCCCAGCCCTGTGATGGGAGGACTGCTGGAGGAGTAGTACTAGAACACAGTGTACAATCTGTCTGCCTAGCATTTGTCTCCTTATCCTAGCTCCTAACCTTCTATATCCCCTAGCTCCTAGCCTGTGTCTCCTTATCCTAGCTCCTAACCTTCTATATCCCCTAGCTCCTAGCCTGTGTCTCCTTATCCTAGCTCCTAACCTACGTCTCCTTACCCTAGCTCCTTGCCTTCAATATCCCCTAGCTCCTAGCCTGTGTCTCCTTACCCCAGATCCTAGCCTTCTATGTCCCCTAGCTCCTAGCCTATCTCCTTACCCTAGCTCCTAGCCTTCTATGTCCCCTAGCTCCTAGCCTATGTCCCCTAGCTCCTAGCCTATGTCTCCTTACCCTAGCTCCTAGCTCCTATGTCCCCTAGCCTATGTCTCCTTAACCTAGCTCCTAGCCTTCTATGTCCCCTAGCTCCTAGCCTACATCTCCTTACCCTAGCTCCTATGTCCCCTTGCTCCTACCCTGTCTCCTTACCCTAGCTTCTATGTCCCCTAGCTCCTAGCCTATGTCTCCTTACCTTAGCTCCTATGTCCCCTAGCTCCTAGCCTGTCTCCTTACCCTAGCTCCTATGTCCCCTAGCACCTAGCCTGTGTACTTACCCTACCTCCTATGTCCCCTAGCTCCTAGCCTATGTCTACTTTCCCTACGTCTCCTAGCTCCTAGCCGATGTCTCCTTACCCTAGCTCCTATGTCACCTAGCTCCTAGCCTGTCCTTACTCTAGCTCCTATGTCCCCTAGCTCCTAGCCTGTCTCCTTACCCTACCTCCTGTGTCCCCTAGCTCCTAGCCTGTCTACTTACCCTACCTCCTATGTCCCCTAGCCTGTCTACTTACCCTACCTCCTAGCCTATGTCTACTTACCCTACCTCCTATGTCCCCTAGCTCCTAGCCTATGTCTACTTACCCTAGCTCCTATGTCCCCTAGCTCCTAGCCTGTCTCCTTACCCTAGCTCCTATGTCCCCTAGCTCCTAGCCTGTCTACTTACCCTAGCTCCTATGTCCCCTAGCTCCTAGCCTGTCTACTTACCCTACCTCCTAGCCTATGTCTACTTTCCCTACCTCCTATGTCCCCTAGCTCCTAGCCTATGTCTCCTTACCCTAGCTCCTATGTCCCCTTTAGTCCCTGAGGTAATATCTAGATCTGATTGTAGCAACATGACTTTCAAATGCTCTCAGGTGTCTAGTGTGTAGGGAGGGGGTAGGAGATGGGGGGGATTCTGATGAATTTCTTTGTGTACGCTGATAAACGTGAGTCCATGCCTCAGCACCTTGGAGGTATGCAGACACAGAGAGAGGGGGGAGGGTGGGAGAGAGAGAGAAACGTAGAGAGAGCCAGAGAGAGAGAAACAGGTAGAGGCAGAGAGAGAAAGGGGACGGGGGAGAGAAACAGAGAGAGAAAAGAGAGAGAGAGAGAGAGAGAGAGGGATGATGTATTGTAAGACAGTGAAGTGGTGCATCTTGGGTAATAATGAGTGTTAATCAGGGTGTCATCAGATCTCTCATCACACCCTTTATTCTCCATTCACATGGCTAAAGCAATTACACAGCAGGAATCACTAACAACACCTGTGTGTGTGTGTGTGTGTGTGTGTGTGTTTGTGTCTGTGTGTCTGTGTGTTTGTGTCTGTGTGTTGTATTTGTGTCTATGTGTTTGTGTCTGTGTGTTTGTGTCTGTGTGTTTTATTTGTGTCTGTGTGTTTGTGTCTGTGTGTCTGTGTGTTTGTGTCTGTGTGTTTGTGTCTGTGTGTCTGTGTGTTTGTGTCTGTGTGTCTGTGTGTTTGTGTCTGTGTGCACCCAAGAGAAAGCCTTTGTGCACACGTACGTGTGTCCATCTTTCAGAAAGCAAAAAAGTGCATGTTGTGTGTACGTGCGTGCATGTGTGTGTTTGTATGTGTTTGTGTGTTGCATCTCAATTATATAAATTTACCACTCCTTGTTTAACCTACAGAACACAGACATAACTCTATCACTATACATACCCTAGTACAGGGATTTCCACTGTGACCCTACGAGGTCCGGAGCCGGCTGGGTTTCTGTTCTACCTGATCATTAACTACACCCACCTGGTGTCCCAGGTCTAAACCCGTCCCTGATTAGAGGGGAACAATGAAACAATGCAGTGGAACTGGCTAAGAGGTCCAGAGTTGAGTTTGAGGACCCAAGTAGAATGTACATATATTATAACTATCACTATACCCTAGTAGAATGTACATATATTATAACTACCACTATACCCTAGTAGAATGTACATATATTATAACTATCACTATACCCTAGTAGAATGTATATATAACTACCACTATACCCTAGTAGAATGTACATATATTATAACTACCACTACACCCTAGTAGAATGTACATATATTACAACTACCACTATACCCTAGTAGAATGTACATATATTACAACTACCACTATACCCTAGTAGAATGTATATATAACTACCGCTATACCCTAGTAGAATGTACATATATTATAACTACCACTACACCCTAGTAGAATGTACATATATTATAACTACCACTATACCCTAGTAGAATGTATATATATTATAACTACCACTATACCCTAGTAGAATGTACATATATTATAACTACCACTATACCCTAGTAGAATGTACATATATTATAACTATCACTATACCCTAGTAGAATGTATATATAACTACCACTATACCCTAGTAAAATGTACATATATTATAACTACCACTATACCCTAGTAGAATGTACATATATTATAACTACCACTATACCCTAGTAGAATGTACATATATTATAAATACCACTATTGTCACGCCCTGACCTGAGTGAGCCTTTTTTATGTCTCTATTTAGGTTTGGTAAGGGTGTGATTTGGGTGGGCATTCTATTTCCTTTTTTCTATGCTTTGTATTTCTTTGTTTTGGCCTGGTATGGCTCTCAATCAGGGACAGCTGTACATCGTTGTCGCTGATTGGGAGTCATACTTAGGCAGCCTGTTTTCCTTTGGGGTTTGTGGGTAGTTATTTTCTGTTTTGTACATTTTGTGACCTGACAGAACTGTTGGCTGTCGTTCATTTTCTTGTTTGTTTGAAGTGTTTCTTATTATTAAAACATTAACATGAACACTCACCAAGCTGCGCTTTGGTCCCCTTCTTCTACAGACGACAAGCGTTACAGAACTACCCACCATAAGAAGACCAAGCAGCGTTGATTGGAGCATCGGGTTGACGGATGGACTTGGCAGAAGGAGCGAAGATTCTGGGAGGACAAGTTACGGGAGCTACGGGAGCCCAAGAGGCAGCCCCCCCCCCCAAAAAAATGGGGTGGGGGGGCACACGAGAAGTTGGCCTGAGTCAGGATGGAATACTGAGCCAACTTCCCGTGCTTACAGGAGGCATCATAGTACTGGTCAGGCACCGTGTTATGCGGTAGAGCGCATGGTGTCCCCAGTACGTGTTGAGAGCCCGGTGCGCTACATCCCAGCTCCTAACGTCTGCCGGGCGAGAGTGGGCATTGAGCCGGGGCGGAGTGTTCCAGCTCAGCGCATCTGGTCTCCGGTGCGCTGTCTCGGTCCAGGTTATCCTGCGCCGGAGCTGCGTACTGTGTCTCCGGAGCGCTGGGATGAATCAGTCCGTCCTGTGCCTGCGCTCCACCCGCGCCGGGCTAGGTTGGGTATTCAGCCTGGAAGATGGGCAACAAGCATACGCACCAGATCTCCAGTGCGACCCCACAGTCCAGTACGCCCTGTTCCCGCTCCTCGCACTAGCCCTGAGGTGCGTGTTTCCAGTCTGGCACATCCAAAGCCAGCACCACGCACCAGGCCTTCAGTGCGTCAGCCCAGTCCAGGATGTCCTGTTCCCGCTCCTCGCACTAGCCTTGGGGTGCGTGTCTCCAGTCTGGTACCTCCACTACCAGCACCACGCACCAGGCCTCCAGTGCATCAGCCCAGTCCAACTCGTCCTGTTCCTGCTCCTCGCACTAGCCTTGAGGTGCGTGTCTCCAGTCTGGTGCCTCCACTACCAGCCCCACGCATCAGGCTTCCAGTGCGTCAGCCCAGTCCAGAGCTTCCGACGACAGTACCCCGTCCAGAGTGTCCGGCAACAGTGCCCCGTTCAGAGTGTCCGGCAACAGGGCCCCATCCAGAGTGTCCGGTGACAGTGCCCCGTCTAGAGATTGCCCACAGTCCGGAACCGAGAGAGACGGCCTACAGTCCGGGACCGAGTGAGACGGCCTACAGTCCGGAACCGAGAGAGTCGGCCTACAGTCCGGGACCGAGTGAGACGGCCTACAGTCCGGGACCGAGTGAGACGGCCTACAGTCCGGAACCGAGTGAGATGGCCTACAGTCCGGAGCTCCCAGAGTCGCCCGCCTGTCCTCCGGCGCAGCCAGAGTCGCCCGCCTGTCCTCCAGCGCAGCAAGAGTCGCCCTCCAGTCCGGGGCCCGCGGCGAGGGACCCCGCTCTAGAGGCGCCACCAAAGTGGGGTGAGCCAGTGGTGGAGCGGGGTCTGCGTCCCGCTCCAGAGCGGCCACCGCGGAGAAATGCCCACCCAGACCCTCCCCTATAGGTTCAGGTTTTGCGGCCGGAGTCCGCACCTTTGGGGGGGGGTACTGTCACGCCCTGACCTGAGTGAGCCTTTTTTATGTCTCTATTTAGGTTTGGTCAGGGTGTGATTTGGCTGGGCATTCTATGTCCTTTTTTCTATGCTTTGTATTTCTGTTTTGGCCTGGTATGGCTCTCAATCAGGGACAGCTGTACATCGTTGTCGCTGATTGGGAGTCATACTTAGGCAGCCTGTTTTCCTTTGGGGTTTGTGGGTAGTTATTTTCTGTTTTTTACATTTTGTGACCTGACAGAACTGTTGGCTGTCGTTCATTTTCTTGTTTGTTTAAAGTGTTTCTTATTATTAAAACATTAACATGAGCACTCACCAAGCTGCGCTTTGGTCCCCTTCTTCTACAGACGACAAGCGTTACAACTATACCCTAATAGAATGTAGATTTATTATTACTATCACTATATCCTAGTAGAATGTACATTTATTATAACTACTAGTAGAATGTACATATATTATAATTATCACTATACCCTAGTAGAATATACATATATTATAACTACCACTATACCCTAGTAGAATGTACATATATTATAACTACCACTATACCCTAGTAGAATATACATATATTATAACTACCGCTATACCCTAGTAGAATGTACATATATTTTAACTACCACTATACCCTAGTAGAATGTACATATATTTTAACTACCACTATACATACTCTAGTAGAATGTACATATATTTCGGTATATTTATTTCTTCTATACAGTAGTTCCTCTCTACATTTCTTTTCTAGGTTGTTTAGTAAATACTACTTGAGGTCTTCTCAGTCAGTTAGCTGCTGCAGGGCATTTACAGTGACATTATATATAGTATAATTCAACTATATACAGTTGGGTTGTGATTATCATAATGATATAACCCTCAAATAAGAGAGAGAGAAACACTGTTGATGAATTAAGACAGGGAGGATGGGAGGGGAAAGAGAGTTTGTGAGTGAGCGAGAGAGAGCGAGCGAGAGGAGAGATGGAGACATGGTGTTAGGGAGGGAGAGAGAGCGAGAGAGAGAGGAGAGAAAGAGAGATGAAGAAAGGGTGTTAGGGAGGGAGAGGGAGTGCGAGAGAGACGGAGAGAGACAGAGAGAGATGGAGACATGGTGTTAGGGAGGGAGCGAGAGAGACAGAGAGAGAGAGAGGAGAGAGAGAGGTAAGACCAGACCAGTTCATCAGGTTCAGAGAGAGGAGGTAAGACCAGACCAGTTAGTTGGGTTCAGACGACTGTTTAGTTCAGATAGACAGAGTCAGGTTTTAAAACACATCTACTTTATTAACCCTACTGTACCGTGGGTGGGTCATAACCCCTGTCCCCTGACCTTTAACTTTCAGGGTTTTACATTTCTATTGGCTGACAACCCATAAGAACCAGTGCTTGACTTGGACTGAAATAGGTGCCAGTACTCAATTTGAGTGCCGGTACTGTTTATATTTAGGTGCAAAAACTCTGCAATAGTTTAGAGCTAATATTCTGTAAGAGGTGCAGGAAGTCAAGCAGTAGAACATTTGAGGTGCCGTTCGGTACTCAGTTCCGGTGAGCTCCTGCCCAAGTCAAGCACTGTGAGGCCACATGTCCATGCTGCAGCGTCTTTGTACAAATCAGTTATGGCAGTTTAGGGATAGATTCAATCCATAGCGCAGAACATCCATCCGCCGTATAGCGTGATTGAAATTTAAAGGTAATTTCCGATTTGGCCAACATATTCTGCGTTTATCGAGAATGCAGTCTCGGCGAATGCGAGAACAGTCCTTTAAATTTCAGTCGAGCTATAGCGCAGAATCGGATTGAATCTAGGCCTTAGTCTGCCAGCGATGGCCCGTCCGTCACAATTATGTACAATCTTTGATTTTGTGCTATTTGGTGAACACACATCTCGTGTTCTTTTCTCCTAATCACATTAAAGAAACAACACACGTCTTCCATTCCTTGTTTTGACCGTAGTTTGCAGGATAATAAAAGTCCAACTTTCAAAATAAAAGTCCCGTGCCTGCCAGTCATTAGGCAGAAGGCATTAGAAGGATTGTGTTCGTGTTATAAAACAGAAAACTTTAATCAACCTATGGCTATCAGCATGCCTCCAGCCTTTCAGCTAGTAGTGAACAGAACAGAACATAAGGCCAAAGGGTTTATGGGTATCAGAGAAACAATCATTTTGTACCTCAGACATTTACAGGAGAACATTTTAACTAAAAAAGAGAAAGATACACTATTTGTGTAGAGTTTGTTTCCTGTGTAGTGTAACCATTTAAAGATTGAAAAGGTAATTTTTACAATAACTGGTCTTCAGTATCCCCCGTGTGTGGACGAGTCTTAGAGCCTTCACTATAAGGGTGGATAGTTGGACTGTTCCATTTCCATGCACATACAGGGGAGGGAAAGCACCTCGTCAATAGTCAGTAGGTCCGATGAGATTTAAGGGCGAGAGGGGTAGTGTGTCCCATGCAGGACAAACAGTAATTAAGTTGTTTGTGTGTGTTTGTGTGTATCCATTCCTGTATGTATGTATATATACATATTTATTTTGGTTTGCCAGACCTCTTGCTGTGCCACAGGTGTCCTGGTAACGTGAAGGCGTCGACACTCATGGACATGGTCTTGGACGGGATACAGCTGAACTGTTTCCTGTCGGAGCTGTACTTATAGATAGACTCCACCAGGGCGGGGCTTACGACACGCGGGCCCACCCCGGCCAATCGGATGAGCTCGTCAGTCTCGGGGCTCATGGTGTAGACGGCTCGGAACTGACAGTTGGAATCACGGAACAGAATCAGGAAGTGGTTGGCTGGACTCTTCTCCATCTCCTGGTGGGGGGAGAGAAAACAATGTTTGTGTGGATGAAAACTTGTCTTCTGTGTGTGTGTGTGTGTGTGTGTGTGTGTGTGTGTGTGTGTGTGTGTGTGTGTGTGTGTGTGTGTGTGTGTGTGTGTGTGTCTGTGCACTTTTGAGCTGTATTTCTAAGAGAACTCATTTGTTGTCAGGTCTGGTTAGTCAGTACTGTGTGCACTGTATGAGTTGTGTGATATACAGTGAGGACTTCCCACCTCCACCATCTTGTTCTTCTGAGTCTCGTTGACCTTGCCAGCCAGACAGCAGCGAGACAGGGCGTTGTGGATGATGAACTTATTGGACTTGAAGCTCGGCTCCTTGAACAGTTTGGGCCCTGGGAAACACACACACACACACACACACACACACACACACACACACGCACACACGCACACACGCACACGCACACACAACACACCCACAAACAAGTTTAGATTTGATTTAGGGTACAACAGTTTTATAACAGGACAATTCTTTGACATCATTCCATTTCCTATCACATGGTGTCGTACCGGTGTATTCTGGGATGGAAGGGGAGGAGCCATTGGAGCCGATCTCCCAGTCCTTGTCTCCGTTCTGATTGGCCAGTCGGCTCGGTGACATCAGACGTGAGGGCGAATCAGGGCGGCTGGAAGACAGGAAGGGTAAGAGTTAGTAGAATACTGAAGGTGTAGTTCTGAAATGTGATTGGCGCATCAGCAGTTTTTCTCTTGTTATGTCAGTCACTGACAGTCACTCAATTAGCCATGTCAGTTAAATGTTTTTAGATAGTCTAGCGGCCAGCTATGTAAACTTGTAATCATGGGCGAATTACCGGCCGGGATGGGCCCCATTGATTGTGTTAGTCAGTTTAACTTAGATATCCTATAAAAAAAAATCCTATGCAAACATTTTTCTCCACACATGGCAAAATGTGTAGAATTGCATTTCAAATTTTTGGATGGATTTGGTTACGCAGATGTGCGAGCAAGTGAGGCCCCTCATGATTAGTTTTTTTGTGGCCCCCACCCACATTGTGGCGGCCCCCACCCATTCTGTTTTAAATTACATTTACATTTAAGTCATTTAGCAGACGCTCTTATCCAGAGCGACTTACAAATTGGTGCATTCACCATATGATATCCAGTGGAACAACCACTTTACAATAGTACATCTAAATCCTTTAAGGGGGGGGGGGGGGGGTAGAAGGATTACTTTATCCTGTCCTAGGTATTCCTTAAAGAGGTGGGGTTTCCGGTGTCTCCGGAAGGTGGTGATTGACTCCGCTGTCCTGGCGTCGTGAGGGAGCTTGTTCCACCATTGGGGTGCCAAATTAATTGTTGTTTTTACTTCTATGGTAGTTGTGAATAGCTCGGGTGGCCTTCTTTTTTTTTACCCCGGATCAATATACCAGAGAGAGAGAGACAGGGAGAGAGAGAGAGAGAGAGAGAGAGAGAGAGAGAGCGAGAGAGAGAGAGAGAGAGAGAGAGAGACAGGGAGAGACAGGGAGAGAGAGAGAGGGAGGGAGAGAGAGAGAGAGAGAGAGGGAGGGAGGGAGAGAGAGAGAGATAGATAGAGGTAGAAGTGTTACCTGGATGGTTTCTTGGTAGGGTCAGAGACGGTGTTGTCAGAGACGGTGTGGTCAGGGACGGTGTGGTCAGGGACGGTGTGGTCAGGGACGGTGTTGTCAGAGACGGTGTGGTCAGGGACGGTGTGGTCAGAGACGGGGCTTTCTGAGTCGTCAGCCAGGTTGAGAGAGGAGTGAGAGTACACCTTAGTCAACTTAGAACCTGGAGAGAGAAAAGAGAGGAGGGAGAGAGAGAGAGAGAGAGAGGAGGGAGAGGAGAGAGAGAGAGGGAGAGAGAGAGAGCGAGAGGAGAGAGAGGGAGAGAGAGAGAGAGAGATAGAGAGGAGAGAGGGGGAGAGAGAGAGAGAGATAGAGGAGAGAGAGGGAGGGAGAGAGAGAGAAGGAGGGAGAGAGGAGAGAAAGAGATAAGAAGGGAGAGAGAGGAGGGAGAGAGGAGGGAGAGGAGGGAGATGAAGAGAGGGGGGTACAGTATGTTGATAACTTGTCATTATGCAGAGTAAAGCAGCAGAAGACTAGAGTATCAGGGTGCTGGGCTGGAACAAAAGCCTTCACCTCCGTCCCCCCGACCCCCCTTCCAGACACTGGAAAGGGGAACAGTAGAGCGCCTAGCTAACACACACAGACACCCTATTGTTACAATTCCATTACCCATAGTGCTCTTGGCTGGGCTGCGGGACAGCTGTGACTCCTCCCGAGTCACGCTCCGAGGTCGGGGGCGGGACTTCTTGGTGGCGACTCGTCCCTGATTGGGGGGTTTCTGACGCAGCACCTTATCCAGGTCAGACATGATGCGTATCTGCTGGCGGTGGGCGTACTCCCTCCGCGTGAAATCACCACGGCGACTGGGCGTGGCCGGGGGGGTGAGGGAGGGGACACCGGCCGCGGGGGGAGGGGTGCAGGACAGGGGAGGGGTCTGTGGGAGAGAGCCTCTTCGCTCCTCCTCCTCAGAGGGGGGTCTAAAAGAAAGATGGAGGGGAAGGGGGGGTTATGGTGATGATCTATATGTTTATTTGTTGAGTGGATGATGAGTGTCTGTCTGTCTGTCTGCGTGTCTGTCTGCGTGTGTGTGTGTCTGTCTGTGTCTGCGTGTGTGTGTGTGTGTGTGACCTGCTCTCTCTCTCCTGTTCGTTCCACTGTCTCCTCCTCTTCAGTTCCTCTGTTCTTTTCTGCTGTCTCTCCAACAGAGCAGCTCTCCTCTGAGCCATCTCATCTTCACAACGCACCTCCTCCTGCACACACACACACACACACACACACACACACACACACACACACACACACACACACACACACACACACACAGTCATTACTTTATTTGCTACATCTAGAAACACATCATCTTTGATTTCCTTATGAGTCAATAATGAAACGATGAACTTGAATTAACGTTGTGTTATCTACATCTAAGGGCAGAGGGTTAGTTAGGGCTTGTTTCTGGGAGGGACTATTCTCTCCTTCTCCGTCTCTCCCTCCGCCAGACTCACCTTGAAGAAGAATCCAACCGCTCCTCTCGACTCCGATTCCACTGAGGGTTCTAGGAGTTCTGTGTTCTGTGTCTGTTCTACTTGATCCCCCGTAGATTCTCTCGGTTCTCCCGTGGGTTCCGTAGGTTCCAACGTTTCTCCTGTTGGAGGTTCTGTGTGGTCGCTCATGGAGTCAGAGAAGAACTCCTGTCCTTCTGTGTCAGTTGGCTCGTCACTGCTCCCCTCTGGCCCTCCCAGGGATGACAATGACACCTCCATCAGGCTGCAACGATTCCCTCCTCCTCCTCCTCCTCCTCCTCTCCCTCCCTCCCCTCCTCCGCAGTAAGCGGCCGACAGCGACAGGGTCTCACTCTCAAAGGAGCCCTCGGAGGGGGCTCCAGAGCTGCTGCCACCCCCAGAACGGCCTCTCCTGGGCTGGGGAAACACGGGCCGGCCTCCCCCTGACCCCTCCTCCAGCTCCAGGCTGAACTGGGTGGGCGTCTCGCTGGAGCCCGTCTCCGAGGTACTCTCCTCAGGCTGGGGCAGCATGGCGGCAGGGGGTTCCTGGGGTGTGCAGGGGCCCCCGATACGGAAAGAGGAGGAGGTCTGGACCTGGCACTGGCTGGGGGAGACGCGTCGCAGGTGGGGGAGGGAGTCCACATGCTGCGGGGGGGTGAGGACACGGGTGGAAGGAGGGAACTTCAACTCAGATGGGCGGGGATGGGAGGGGCTACGGGGGGAGGAGGAGTGGATCTTAGTGCGGGGGGCAGGGCAGGAGGAGGAGGGCTGGGGGAGGGCCCTGCGAGAGGGGGAGGTAGTGGAGGTGGGGGGTTTGGAGCCTGCAGGGATCACCCAAGCCTTACTGATGCTCTTGGTCGGGGTTCTAGTCGGACTCTTAGTGGGGGTCCTGGGTGGTGTCCTGGGTGTACTTTTAGGTGTGGTTTTAGGTGTGGTTTTAGGTGTAGTTTTAGGTGTGGTTTTAGGTGTAGTTTTAGGTGTGGTTTTAGGTGTGGTTTTAGGTGTGGTTTTAGGTGTGGTTTTAGGTGTAGTTTTAGGTGTGGTTTTAGGTGTGGTTTTAGGTGTGGTTTTAGGTGTGGGTTTGGGTGTGGTCTTCTTGCCCATTAGCTGTTGTTGTTGTTGGGTCAGTTTCTGCATGTCGTTCTGTAGTGACCTCAGAGCCTCACTCAGCTTCAGGACCACCTCATTATACTCCCCTAGAACAGCCCCTCCCCCCGGCTCAGGCCCCTCCCATTTATCCGCCCCTTTCTCAGCCCCCTTCCTCGTATCCATGGAAAACGTCACCTGCTTCTCCAATCGCGCCTGCGGGCGGGAGTTCCCTTCGTCTGCCTTGTCTTTCTTCTTCCCTTTCTCCTCTTCCACTTCTCTCTCCTCCTTCTCCTCCTCCTCTTTCAGCTGCTCCTCCATGCGGCTGAGACGCTCCTCCAGAGATATAGGCTCCTCTCCTCCCTCTCCTCTCTTCAGCTGTAGGAAGGCAGTCTTGCCCAGCCTCTGTCTGTGTCTGGTGAATATGGCCTCTATGCGTCTCTTCTGGGCCTCGATGGCTCTGCGTTTCTCCTCCAGGCGGGCCCCCAGCTCCCAGGCCTCTGTACCCGGCTCAGGGTGCTTCCCTCCTGGGCTGGGGGTGGTGTGGGTGGGGGTATGGAGGGTGGGGGTGGTGGGGGTGCTGGCTGACTCCTCTCCCGGTGCGGCCGGCTGTCTCCTTCTGTCCCGCCGCTCGGCGAAGCTCGTCATCTGCGGGCTGCCGCTACTGCCACCGGTGTTGCTGATGCTGCCGTTGCCGTGACGACCATGGCCAGGGCGGACGTTGCCGGGGGCGTTTCTAGGAAGGTCGTCGGAAGCTTCCGATGAGTCCACACTTCCGTCGCGGAGGACCGAGTCATCGTCCCGCGAGCCATCCGATGTCCGTCTCCCCTTCTCCCCCCTCTCCCTGCCTCCCACTCTCCGCTTCTCTCCTCCGCCCCCTTCCCCTCCTATTGGTTGGTAGAGCATTCCGGAGCGGCAGGGGGCGGAGCTGCTGAGCTGGGTCAGGTTGTCTTCAGGAGAATGAAGGAAGAAACCTGCAGGAGCTCCTTCTGGACACAAGCGTGGCTCTGGCCTTCCTCTTCCTCCTCCTCTCTCTCCTCCTTTATCTCCTTTCTCTCCTCCTTTCCCTCCTCCACCTCTTTCTCCTCCTCCAGGAGTGTGGATGATCTTGACGGTCTGCAGCTCCCCTAGGGCCTGTGTGTGTGAGTGTGTGTGCGGGCCCCAGGAGGAGCGTTGAGGGACAGAGGCGCTGACCAGGTGACTGAGGTCCTCGGGGGGGCTGTAGGGGACCCGTGTCATCCCCGATGACATCATGCTCGATGAAGTCATCATGGCGGGCACGCCGGCGGTCAGGCTGTTGGTGCTGGCAGAATGCACGGGGTTGCCCATGACAACGTCCACGTCACTGTCTAGACCGAATGGAATACTGAAGGTCACAGCCGAGAGAGGACGACTGGAGAGAGAGGGGGAGAGAGAGAGAGAGATGGAGAGGGAGAGAGGGAGGAAGAGAGAGAGATGGAGAGAGAGAGAGAGATGGAGAGAGAGAGATGGAGAGGGAGAGATGGAGAGGGAGAGAGAGAGAGAGAGAGAGGAGAGAGAGGAGAGAGAGAGAGAGAGATGGAGAGGGAGGGAGAGAGAGATGGAGAGGGAGAGAGAGAGAGAGAGAGAGATGGAGAGGGAGGAAGAGAGAGAGATGGGAGAGGGAGAGATGGAGAGAGAGAGATGGAGAGGGAGAGAGAGAGAGAGAGAGAGAGAGAGAGAGAGAGGAGATGGAGAGGGAGGGAGAGAGATGGAGAGGGGAGAGAGAGAGAGAGAGATGGAGAGGGAGGAGAGAGAGATGGAGAGGAGAGAGAGAGATGGAGAGGGAGGAAGAGAGAGAGATGGAGAGGGAGAGAGAGATGGAGAGAGAGATAGGGAGGAAGAGAGAGAGAGAGAGATGGAGAGAGAGATGGAGAGGGAGAGATGGAGAGGGAGAGAGAGAGATGGAGAGGAGAGAGAGATGGAGAGAGAGATGGAGAGGGAGAGAGAGAGAGATGGAGAGGGAGAGAGAGAGAGAGAGATGGAGAGAGAGGTTCAATCAACTGGGAGGATGGTAATAAATATATATTTCCACAGGCTGAAACAGTCCGCCACCCTACTCACCGGATCTGTTTCTTGGTCCACATGTTCCCTTCTAAAGGTGACAGAAAGGGAGATGTAGTCAGGAATACATCTCCAACACTTAGACTTCTCTCAATTGCATACTCCTCATCTTCTCAAAACCCATTGGATGAGAAAGCCAGGGGTCCCTCCCCTCTGACCTTTACCCTCCAATGGGTTATGAGAAATAGACGAGGAGAGAGGACAGCGAGGATTATGCAATTGAGGAAAAGCCCACAGACGCAGAAAGGCAGCTTTAAACTACATTACCCAGAATCCTCATCTCTCTTACCAGGTGACGCAGGAGAGGATATGTGGACAAAGGGCTGTTTGAAGATATAGGAGGGAGAGCCACTGGAACAGAAAACACATTATTATTCATCTGTAATATACGCCACGTCTTATTCTGCCATAGATACAATAATCAGGCCATGTGGATGTGTTTCTGTTTGGTTTCTCACTGCTCTTTGGGGTCTAGACCCATAACATATCATGACAAAGACTCCTGAAAACTTCACATTTTAGAGACGCCAATGAGATTCAGTATATAACACAGACTCATAGTAATGGATGTGAAAGAACATGGAAATACATTGCACTTGATCGATTGCTGTAGTTTCCCGGTTGCTTTGCACTGTCAAACAATAACTATATGTAGAATGAATATGTGTGTCCTGATTTTACCTGTTGCTGTTCCCACTGACAGGACTGGTGCAGTCCAACAACCCCGAGGCATCTGGCACACAGAGAAACCTATTCATGTTATCAACCATAACGCCAAATAAACAGGTTATACAGCAGTCTAATCTCTCTCTCTATCTCTCTCACACACACACACACACACACACACACACACACACACACACACACACACACACACACACACACACACACACCTCCCCTACCTGTCAGGTCTAGAGGTAGTAATGGCTTGACAAAGTCAGGTTTATGCACCTCGAACCATCCTAGCAGCTCTGCTATGAAACTCATGATATTCACCTGAAGGAGAACAGGGGAATGAACACCTTTAACTTTTAATAAAAAATGTATACGTTTTTAATTGAACCCTTTTTTACAGTAATAATCCAGTAACAACATTCTAGCTGATCAGCTGTCATTTACAGACGGGGAAGTGGTAGGTTAAAGGAGAGTTACAGATGTAGGATCTTCATTTGATCACTCTTTTTGTTTTCATTTTTATTTCACCTTAATTTAACCAGGTAGGCCAGTTCTCATTTACAACGGCGACCTGGCCAAGATAAAGCAAAGCAGTGCGACACAAACAACAACACAGAGTTACACATGGAATAAACAAACGTACAGTCAATAACACAATAGAGAAAAAGTCTATATACAGTGTATGCAAATAGCGTGAGGAGGTATGGCAATAAATAGGCCATAGTAGTGAAGTAATTATAATTTAGCAAATTAACACTGGAGTGAGAGATGAGCAGATGATGATGTGGAAGTAGAAATACTGGTGTGCAAAAGAGCAAAAAAGTAAATAAAAACAACATGGGGATGAGGTAGGTAGATTGGATGGGATATTTACAGTTTGGTGGTGTGAGTGAAGGAGGTTTTGTTGCGAATCAGGAAGCCGATTCTAGATTTAATTTTGGATTGGAGATGTTTAATACGAGTCTGGAAGGAGAGTTTATAGTCTAACCAGACACCTAGGTGTTTGTAGTTGTCCACATATTCTAAGTCAGAACCGTCCAGAGTAGTGATGCTAGTCAGGCAGGCGGGCGGGTGCGGGCAGCGAACGTTTGAAAAGCATGCATTTAGTTTTACTAGCGTTTAAGAGCAGTTGGAGGCCACGGAAGGAGTGTTGTATAGCATTGAAGCTTGTTTGGAGGTTCGTTAACACAGTGTCCAAAGGGCCAGATGTTAACAGAATGGTGTCATCCGCGTAGAGGTGGATGAGGGAATCACCCGCAGCAAGAGCGATATCGTTGATATATACAGAGAAAAGAGTCGGCCCAAGAACTGAACCTTGTGGTATCCCCATAGAGACTGCCAGAGGTCCGGACAACAGGCCCTCTGATTTGACACACTGAACTCTATCTGAGAAGTAGTTGGTGAACCAGGCGAGGCAGTCATTTGAGAAACCAAGGCTGTTGAGTCTGCCGATAAGAATACAGTGATTGACAGAGTCGAAAGCCTTGGCCAGGTCGATGAAGACGGCTGCTAAGTACTGTCTTTTATCAATGGCGGTTATGATATCGTTTCGTACCTTGAGCGTACCTGAGATGCACCCGTGACCAGCTCGGAAACCGGATTGTACAGCGGAGAAGGTACGTTGGGATTCGAAATGGTCAGTGATCTGTTTGTTAACTTGGCTTTCGAAGACTTTAGAAAGGCAGGGCAGGATGGATATAGGTCTGTAACAGTTTGGGTCTAGAGTGTCACCCTCTTTGAAGAGGGGGATGACCGCGGCAGCTTTCCAATCTTTAGGGATCTCGGACGATACGAAAGAGAGGTTGAACAGACTGGTAATAGGGGTTGCAACAGTGGCGGTGGATAATTTTAGAAAGAGAGGGTCCAGATTGTCTAGCCCAGCTGATTTGTACGGGTCCAGGTTTTGCAGCTCTTTCAGAATATCTGCTATCTGAATTTGGGTGAAGGAGAAGCTGGAGAGACTTGGGCAAGTAGCTGCGGGGGGTGCGGAGCTGTTGGCCGGGGTTGGGGAAGTCAGGAGGAAAGCATGGCCAGCCATAAAGAAATGCTTATTGAAGTTCTCGATTATCGTGGATTTATCGGTGGTGACAGTGTTCCTAGCCTCAGTGCAGTGGACAGCTGGGAGGAAGTGCTCTTATTCTCCATGGACTTTACAGTGTCCCAAAACTTTTTGGAGTTTGAGCTACAGGATGCAAATTTCTGTTTGAAAAAGTTAGCCTTTGCTTTCTTAATAACTGACTGCGTGTATTGGTTCCTGACTTCCCTGAAAGTTGCATATCGCGGGGACTATTCGATGCTAGTGCAGTCCGCCACTGGATGTTTTTGTGCTGGTCGAGAGCAGTCAGGTCTGGAGTGAACCAAGGGGTATATCTGTTCTTAGTTCTAAATTTTTTTGAAAGGGGCATGCTTATTTAAGATGGTGAGGAAATTACTTTTAAAGAACGACCAGGCATCCTCGACTGACGGGATGAGGTCAAAATCCTTCCAGGATACCCGGGCCAGGTCGATTTGAAAGGCCTGCTCGCAGAAGTGTTTTAGGGAGCGTTTGACAGTGATGAGGGGTGGTCGTTTGACCACGGACCCATAGTGGATGCAGGCAATGAGGCAGTGATCTCTGAGATCCTGATTGAAAACAGCAGAGGTGTATTTGGAGGGCAAGTTGGTCAGGATAATATCTATGAGGTTGCCCATGTTTACGGATTTTGGGTTGTACCTGGTGGGTTCCTTGATAATTTCTGTGAGATTGAGGGCATCTATCTTAGATTGTAGGACTGACGGGGTGTTAAGCATATCCCAGTTTAGGTCACCTAACAGAACAAACTCTGAAGATAGATGGGGGGCAATCAATTCACATATGGCGTCCAGGGCACAGCTGGGACCTGAGGGGGGTCTATAACAGCAGTGAAATACTTTTTCTGGAGAGATTAATTTTTTTAATTAGAACCTCGAACTGTTGATGAGAATTTGTAGGGTATTCAAGGTTTAAAAAGGCTTCTAAAGTTTGTAATGTCCGCTTAAAAACATCAGACTTGATTTTCCCTAATGAAAAATGTATCAACCCCTACAAAAATGTCTATTATATTATAATCCACATAATAATCCACATTCTCCTATTGCTGCAGGATTATTTTCCTGCTGTAGCAAAGTAGCTCAAATTAAGATCCTACATCTGTAAGTCTATGTTCTGGACAGAGACAGCTCTATAGAGTTGTACGTATGTGTGGTGTTGTGGAGAGATCTTATACATTGACATTGACAGAGTTGTACGTACGTGTGGTGTTGTGGAGAGATCTTATACATTGACATTGACAGAGTTGTACGTACGTGTGGTGTTGTGGAGAGATCTTATACATTGACATTGACAGAGTTGTACGTACGTGTGGTGTTGTGGAGAGATCTTATACATTGACATTGACAGAGCTGTACGTACGTGTAGTGTTGTGGAGAGATCTTATACATTGACATTGACAGAGTTGTACGTACGTGTGGTGTTGTGGAGAGATCTTATACATTGACATTGACAGAGTTGTACGTACGTGTAGTGTGGGCGGGGCGTAGAGCAGGTCCTCCAGCTCCAGGTGACAGCACCTCTGTAGACTGGTCTCACTGATCTCTCTGATCAGCTGCAGGTTATACAGACTGTCTGCTACAGACATGGTGTCCTTCAGACATACATCTAGAGGAGAGAGGGGGGAGGAGGAGGAGGAAGAGGGGGAGGGGAAGGAAGAGAGGGGTAAGGAGAGGAAGGAGGAGGGGGAGGAGGGGAAGGAGGAGAGGAGGAGGAGAGAGGGAGGAGGAGAGGGGGAGGAGGAGGGGGGAGGGAGAGGACGGAGGAGGGTGAAGGGGGAGGATAGAGGAGAGGAGAGGAGGGAGGAGGGAAAAAGGGAGAGGGGGAGGGGAAGGAAGAGAGGGGGAAGGAGAGGAAGGAGGAGGGGGAGGAAGGAGGGAGGAAGAGAGGGGGAGGAAGGAGGAGGGGGAGGAGGAGGAGGGAGGAGGAGAGGGGGAGGGAGAGAAGGAGGGTGAAGGGGGAGGAGGAGGGTGAAGGGGGAGGAGAGAGGAGAGGAGGGAGGAAGGGAGAGGGGTGAAGGGGGAGGAAGAGAGGGGGAGTGAGAGGAAGGAGGAGGGTGAAGGGGTAGGAGGAGGGAGGAGGAGAGGGAGAGGAGGAGGGAGGAGGAGAGGGAGAAGAGGGAGGAAGGGAGAGGGGTAGATATCAGAGGTGTGTGTGTGTGTGTGTGTGTGTGTGTGTGTGTGTGTGTGTGTGTGTGTGTGTGTGTGTGTGTGTACCCTCCAGTGGCAGCAGGTCAGGACAGTAGTAGTGCAGAACAGCAGCTATAGCACAGCCATTAGACAGATCCCTTACACCAGACACCAGAGGAAAAGTAGGAGTCTGCTTTGACAGAACCTTATCCTTCCTATAACGGATCTGACAGGGAGGGAGGGAGGGAGGGAGGGAGGGAGGGAGGGAGACAGACAGACAGAGAGAGGAGAGAAAAAAACAACAGTTAACTACCTATTGTTGAATTAGTTATTGAGACCAAAAGGCCCAGAATTACCCCACAATACAGATGACTTTGCCACGACGTTTAGAGAAATGATCAAGACATGTCATAACCTCCGCAGCCAGCCAATAATCCACCAACACAGCAGAGAAAAGAAATCTGACAAACCAAGCACAAGACTTACCGCAGCACAGTACTTTGCTGAGCACACACACACACAAGCGCACACGCTGAACAGAGTTATGGCTCACATGTCAAACGAGACATTGCAGTGAAAAGAGAGATGGGAGACAGAAAGGAAGTGCAGAAAAGAGTTGTGATGAAGCAGTGTGAGCTGAGACTATAGCGCTCTCTGGTGGACATGCAGTGAAACAACAGGCAGTACAACCACAAGGCACTTGAGTGACTGAACCACTAAGGATAAAGAAGAAATCAAGTGAGACCAGAAAAAGACAAGCTCCTTCCTCTAGAGAACTGTGTTAGCAGACTGAAAAACGACAAGCTCCTTTCCTCTAGAGAACTGTGTTAGCAGACTGAAAAACGACAAGCTCCTTCCTCTAGAGAACTGTGTTAGCAGACTGAAAAACAACAAGCTCCTTCCTCTAGAGAACTGTGTTAGCAGACTGAAAAACAACAAGCTCCTTCCTCTAGAGAACTGTGTTAGCAGACTGAAAAACGACAAGCTCCTTCCTCTAGAGAACTGTGTTAGCAGACTGAAAAACGACAAGCTCCTTCCTCTAGAGAACTGTGTTAGCAGACTGAAAAACGACAAGCTCCTTTCCTCTAGAGAACTGTGTTAGCAGACTGAAAAACGACAAGCTCCTTCCTCTAGAGAACTGTGTTAGCAGACTGAAAAACGACAAGCTCCTTTCCTCTAGGGAACTGTGTTAGCAGACTGAAAAACAACAAGCTCCTTTCCTCTAGGGAACTGTGTTAGCAGACTGAAAAACAACAAGCTCCTTTCCTCTAGGGAACTGTGATTGCAGACTGAAAAGAACTGGATAGTTGAGACACAGCAATATGGTGGAGCCACAAGTGTACAAGTGTGGAAGTGTACATGAAGACCAGATAGAGGGTAACCGATCAAATCAGCCCCAATGTGTCATTCCGACCAGAATGTGAATCAACAAGAAATATTGATAAAACATACATGTATAAAATAAAATCATAAATAACAGTGAATAAATAATATATAGTGTTTCCATCCCCAGACAGCAGGGTTGGAATGTCTGTCTGTCTGTCTGTCTGTCTGTCTGTCTGTCTGTCTGTCTGTCTGTCTGTCTGTCTGTCTGTCTGTCTGTCTGTTAATTAGCTGAGAGAGAGAGCAGCCACAAGGTTGGAATGTCTGTCTGTCTGTCTGTCTGTCTGTCTGTCTGTCTGTCTGTCTGTCTGTCTGTCTGTCTGTCTGTCTGTCTGTCTGTCTGTCTGTCTGTCTGTCTGTCTGTCTGTTAGCTGAGAGAGAGAGAGAGCAGCCGCAGGGTTGGAGTGTATTTCTGTCTGTATGGCTGCCTGTCTGTTAGCTGAGAGAGAGAGACGAGGAAGAGGAGGAGGAGGAGGAGGAGGAGGAGGAGGAGGAGGAGAGGAAAGGGAAGAGTGGCGTATACGTTACCACTGGAGGTTTATTCCCAGACTCCTCCTTCAAACAAAAAGCGATGGCATGCTGGATGAGGATGGCAGAGAGAAGGACAAGCGTAAACACCCACGGGTCACCATGGGAACTGCCATACACAGTCACGTGACGAGGGGGAGGCGGGGGACAGGGGGGTTGAGGAGGGGGAGGGGGGGAGCAAAGATACATTAAGGTAAGAACCCTTCCCACGATGCACAGGAGAGAAGTTTCCCCTAGGTACAGATCTAAGATCAGTTCCCCCTCCCCCAATCCTTAATCATTAGTGGGGAAAATGCACAAACTGACCAAAGATCAGGCCAGAACTTCCCCCTACTCTAGCCCCATCACCCCCTCCACCATCTAAACTGAGTGTAAAAAACATTAGGAACACCTTCCTACATTACATTTGTTGCACCCCATTTTGTCTCAATTCGTCAGGGAATGGATTCTGCAAGGTGTAGAAGGCGTTCCACAGGGATGCTGGCCCATGTTGACTCTAATGCTTCCCACAGTTGTGTCAAGTTGGCTGGATGTCCTTTGGGTGGTGGACCATTCTTGATACACAGGGGAAACTGTTGAGTGTGAAAACCCCAGCAGCATTGCAGTTCTTGACACAAACCCTGTGACCCTGGTACCTACTACCATACCCTGTTCAAAGGCACTTAAATCTTTTGTCTTGTCCATTCACCCTCTGAATGGCACACATACACAATCCATGTCTCAATTGCCTCAAGGCTTACAAAATCCTTCTTCAACCTGTCTCCTCCCCTTCATCTACACTGATTGAAGTGGATTTAACAAGTGACATCAATAAGGGATCATAGCTTTCACCTGGATTCACCAGGTCAGTCTATGTCATTGAAAGAGCATGTTCCTAATGTTTTGTCCACTCAGTGTAGAGGTAGATGATGAGAGGTGAGTCGTCCTTAACCACAGGATCAGGGGCTGTAGTCATAAAGCCTCTCAGAGTGCTGATCTAGGATCAGTCCCCTCCCTCCTTTTATTCCTTAATATTTAAGAGGCCAAACTGATCCTAGATCAGCACTCCTACTCTGAGACGCTTCATGAATACGGACCCTCTGTCAGTGACTATAACCTCAGAGGTTCAAAGTTCATAAGGTCAGGGTCATGTATATAGTGTCACATTAGCAGAGAGAGAGAGAGAGAGAGAGAGAGAGAGAGAGAGAGAGAGAGAGAGAGAGAGAGAGAGAGAGAGAGAGAGAGAGAGAGAGAGAGAGAGAGAGCGATAAAAAGGAGCACACTTACTGGGACCAGTTTCCAGTACCAGCGGGTGGGACACTGCCATACAGAAGCGAGGGATGTGAGAGAGGAGGATAGAGAGAGAGAGAAAAGAGAGAGATAAAAGAGAAAGCAGTAGAAGTGATAGAAACTTTAGGGACACAGCAGTTTAGTCTTTAGTAGCAGTCTTATTTTGATGTTTAGAAATGCTTGCGTGTGTGTGTATTTATGTATGTGTGTGTGTTTATGTATGTGAGTATGCGTGTGTGTTTATGTATGTGTGTATGTGTGTGTGTACTAACTGTTGGTTGAACAGGCTGAGGGTCTGTGCAGGATGGGACCTCCTCATCCTCAGTGCTCTCTCTCAACTTCTGATTCAACTGCAGAGAGAGACAGACAGTTAGAGACAATCACATGTCAACAGTACCATGGTCCTAATCTAGAATGACCAGGTCGTGTTCTAGAATGACTTGGACATACGTGTTCTAGAATGACCTGGTTGTGATCTAGAACGTTCTGGTTGTGTTCTGGTCGTGTTCGAGAATGACCTGGTCGTGTTCTGGGGTTCTATAAAGACCTATTGATGTTCTAAAATGACCTGTTTCTGATCTACAACGTTCTGGTTGTTCTTCTGATCGTGTTCTAGAATGAGCTGTAGGGCTGGGCGATAAATCAATATCAATAAATATCGAGGTGGGGCCTCTCTGGTAGCACAGCATCGCAGGGCTAGCTGTGCTACCAGAGATTCTGGGTTCGAGCCCAGGCTCTGTCGCAGCCGGCCGCGACCGGGAGGCCCATGGGGAGGCGCACAATTGGCCCAGCATCGTCCGGGTTAGGGAGCGTTTGGCCGGCAGGGATATCCTTGTCTCATGGCGCACTAGCGACTCCTGTGGAGGGCCGGGTGCAGTGCACGCTGACATGGTCGCAAGGTGTACGGTGTTTCCTCCGACACATTGGTGCAGCTGGCTTCCGGGTTGGATGTGCATTGTGTCAAGAAGCAGTGCGGCTTGGTTGGGTTGTGTTTCGGAGGACGCATGGCTCTCGACCTTCACCTCTCCCGAGTCCGTACGGGAGTTGCAGTGATGAGACAAGACTGTAACTACTACCAATTGGATACCACGAAATAGGGGTAAAAAAAAAAAAATATCGAAGTAATTACTTCCCTCAATAATGATACAAAAACGTTTAGATTCATTTTCGATAACGTCGATATAGAATAATTAGGTACAGCAGTCCATTTCACCTCTGTGACGCAGCAGGAACGTGCGGAGAAGTGACAATAAACACTAAAAAACACTTTGCACCTTGAGTGATGGAGTAGCCACTATTAACCACGAACAATGAGTGATGTAGGCAAAAACAGTGGCAGTAATAGCCATGGAGAATGAGCAAGGGCAGATTCAGCTGCTTCAGTTATTTGGAAGTGGTTTGGCTTTTTGAAGTCCGACAAAGACAGATGGCCGTAGACAGATGGCTACCAAGTCTGGTAATACGACAAACCTTTTTCCACATCTGAAGCAAAATCACTCTTAGGAACATGCAGAAAGTTTGAGTTTGCGCCACAGTATTGATAAACGCCCCTCAAGCACCAGCCAATCTAGGGATGTTCGCCCGAAGCAGTCAACACTGACAGCGTTTATGCCCTACGAGCAAACATCGAAAAGACACAAAGACATCACAAATGCTATTATGCATTGCATTGCTAAGGACATGCTACCAATTAGCACAGTCGAAAAGGAAGGTTTCAATAGGCTTATCAATTTAATTGACCTCAGGTACGTGCTCCCTGGCCGCAAACATTTCTCTCACACTGTCACGTCCTGACCAATATAAGTTGTTATTTTCTATGGTAGAGTGGTCAGGGCGTGACAGGGGGTGTTTTTGTGTTTGTTCTATGTTCTCTATTTCTATGTTTGAGTTTCTAGTTTATCTATTTCTATGTTGAGGTTTATTGGGTTGACCTTCAATTGGAGGCAGCTGTTCCTCGTTGCCTCTAATTGAAGGTCATATTTAGTAGGGGTGTTTTTTCCTGTTTGTGGGTAGTTGTTTTCTGTTTTGTTCCTTGTACCTGACAGAACTGTTGACGGTTGTTTTTGTGTTGTTTTTGTATTTAGTGTTTCATAAGTAAAATATGAGCACTTCACATGCCGCGCCTTGGTCCCCTTTGTACGACCCGCGTTACACACACCGCACTGCCTAAACACTACGCCGAGTGTAGGGAAAAAGTTGAAGAACAGTTCAAGACAGATTTGATGTATTTTGCTACTAATACCGATCTGTGGTCTAGTCACATGTCAGAGCCTTACATTAGCCTCACTATCCACTATATTGACAAAGAGTGGAATCTTCAAAATAAATGCCTTCAAACATCATACTTTCCCGACGACCACACGGGTGAAGCTATAGCAGAGGGGCTCATTGACGCTCTCGCCTCCTGGGGACTCAGTCAAGACAGACAGGTCTGCATTACAACAGATAGACCATAAGGGTGAAGCTATAGCAGAGGGGCTCATTGACGCTCTCGCCACCTGGGGACTCAGTCAAGACAGACAGGTCTGCATTACAACAGATAGTGGTGCGAACGTGGTGAAGGCCGCTCAAATCAACAAACGGACCCGACTGCAATGTTTTGGACATCGTCTGCACTTGGCCATTGGTAAGTAACCTTGTCAATTGTGTATATTGAAGTGATTGGTAAGATGAAACTAAATGTGCATTTTTCATCAACTGATTAAGTTAAATATTACATTTGTACATAACTAAAGGGATTATTGTGATTTTAACATTTGATTAAAATCTCTTGATTTCTCTTAGAGAGAGTGGGTAGAGACAAATGGGTGGATCAAGCAATTGGACTGTGTAAGAAAGTGGTAGGTGCCTTTGCCTATTGGTGGAAAAAGAAGAGAGACCTGACAGTTGCTCTAAAAGAACACAACCTACCCCAGCACAGCTACCAGCTGGGGATCACGTCAAAAGATGGTGCAAAGAGTACTGGAGCGGGAGAAAGACATTTCACAGGTCTTGTCCAGAGACAAGAAGACCCGGCACTTAGCTCCCACCTGTACAGATAGATGTTCTTGAGTCCATCAACCAGGCATTGACCCCACTCCTCGAATTCACAGATGCTCTGTCTGGTGAGTCTTATGTCACTGTGTCTTACCTGAAGCCAATACTACACCTGTTCAATACAGAGGTCATGAAACCTGATGGTGAAACAGAGCTCAACCAAACCATCAAAACGGTAGTCATGGACTATCTGAATGAGAAATATCCTGACCTTGCCACAGATGACCTCCTGGACATAGCCTCGTTGGTCGACCCTCGATTTAAAACGCATTACATCAAAGAGGAGAAGGTGGGCCACATAAAAGCAAGAGCTGTCTCAGAGATGGTGAATGAGGGAGATGAAAACCCAGGCCCAGCACAGGAAGACATTGCTGCTGCTTCACCACAACTGACAGCTAAAAAGAGAAAGTCACTGGGCCGTTTTTTCAAGAAGCTCCACCACAGGTCTTACTGAAATCCAGCTGGTAGACAAGGAACTCAGCTGCTACCTTCAGTCTCCTGATGCTGACAGTGAAACCAAATCCACTGGACTGGTGGAAGATCCACCCCCCAAAACACTTTCCCAAAGTCAGCTATCTGGCAAAGCGCTACCTGTGCATTCCTGCGACCAGCTCCCCATCAGAGCGTGTTATTAGCACAGGTGGCAACATAGTGACCTTCCATAGGGCAGCTTTAAAGCCAGAGACCGTAGACAGACTTGGATTTCTTGCTTGTAACTTGTAAGACATTTTTACATTTACATTTAAGACAACAACTATCCCAGCTTCAACTGTGACGTACCATTAGGCTAACAGTTATAAACAACTATCCCAGCTTCAACTGTGATGTACCATTAGGCTAACAGTTATAAACAACTAACCCAGCTTCAGCTGTGACGTACCATTAGGCTAACAGTTATAAACAACTATCCCAGCTTCAACTGTGATGTACCATTAGGCTAACAGTTATAAACAACTATCCCAGCTTCAACTGTGATGTACCATTAGGCTAACAGTTATAAACAACTATCCCAGCTTCAACTGTGATGTACCATTAGGCTAACAGTTATAAACAACTATCCCAACTTCAACTGTAATGTACCATTAGGCTAACAGTTATAAACAACTAACCCAGCTTCAACTGCGATGTACCATTAGGCTAACAGTTATAAACAACTATCCCAGCTTCAACTGTGATGTACCATTAGGCTAACAGTTATAAACAACTAACCCAACTTCAACTGTGATGTACCATTAGGCTAACAGTTATAAACAACTATCCCAGCTTCAACTGTGATGTACCATTAGGCTAACAGTTATAAACAACTATCCCAGCTTCAACTGTGATGTACCATTAGGCTAACAGTTATAAACAACTACCCCAGCTTCAACTGTGATGTACCATTAGGCTAACAGTTATAAACAACCTTCCAGCTTCAACTGTGATGTACCATTAGGCTAACAGTTATAACGCATATTGACTTGCACTATTTGTTTATTTATTTTTGTATTTCTTGCTCATGACATGTAAGGGTTTACAGCTTTAAAAAAAAGTGGAGTTAAAATGTTATTTGTGAGTTCTACTTCTGACAATAAATAAGACACCTTAAAGTCTTTGGTTTGATCAGGCAGGCTTGAGTCTGAAGCAGACATGCACCTTTTAAACATTATTTGATTAATATTGTGATAATTATCGTTATCGAATGAAAGAAATATATATTGTGATAATTTATTTGCCATATCGCTCAGCCCTAATGACCTGGTTGTGTTCTAGAATGACCTGGTTGTGTTCTAGAATGACCTGGTTGTGTTCTAGAATGACCTGGTTGTGTTCTAGAATGACCTGGTCATTTTCTGGTCGTGCTCTGGTCTTACCCGGTTAACCCAGAAGAGGAGGGCATTCTCCCACGGAGCCCCGCCTCCCATTTTCTCCGCCTCTGCCGTCATCTTAACCTTGCCCACCGTCTCCATGGCAGCCAGTGACATCAGTGAGTCAATCAGGACCAGGTGGGCCCTCTAGACCAATCAGACAGAGAGAAGCAGACCATGAGCCAATCATGAGAGAGCAAAGGATCAATGATAGGAGTAACGTTAGGGTTACACACACACACACACACACACACAGTAACACACACTGTAACACACACTGTAACACACCGTCTTGATGGGCGTGTGGCTGAGGTCTTCCTCTGTGATGGCCACATCTTGGTCCCTGGGCTCCAGGCCCCTCTTGGTGAGGAGCTGCAGCAGTGCGGAGTTGTCCCCTGGGGGCCCCTGAGTAGCGGGCTGGGAGACCCCGTGGAGCAGGGCCTGGGTCCTACAGTACAGCTCAGGGGACAGGAGTAGCTGGGAGACTGAGGGCTTGAGGTGCTCCTGCTCATACTTGTCTCTGTACAGAGGCTCTCGCAGCTCCACCGGGACATTCTCTATGGTGGAGGAGAGGGGTAAACAATGAGGAACCGTAGAACTACCTGAACATTCTCTACAAGGGGACAGAGGACAACCTATAGAGTTATAACTGTAGGACTACCTGAACACTCTCTACAGGGAGAAAGAGGACAACCTATAGAGTTATAACTGTAGAACGACCTGAACATTCTCTACAGCGAGACAGAGGACAACCTATAGAGTTATAACTGTAGGACTACCTGAACATTCTCTACAGGGAGAAAGAGGACAACCTATAGAGTTATAACTGTAGAACGACCTGAACATTCTCTACAGGGAGACAGAGGACAACCTATAGAGTTATAACTGTAGAACGACCTGAACATTCTCTACAGCGAGACAGAGGACAACCTATAGAGTTATAACTGTAGAACTACCTGAACCTTCTCTACAGGGAGACAGAGGACAACCTATAGAGTTATAACTGTAGAACTACCTGAACATTCTCTACAGGGGTACAGAGGACAACCTATAGAGTTATAACTGTAGGACTACCTGAACATTCTCTACAGGGAGACAGAGGACAACCTATAGAGTTATAACTGTAGGACTACCTGAACATTCTCTCTCTCCCCCCTCTCTATCTCTCTCTCCCCCATCTATCTCACTCTCTCCCACTTTCAATCAATTACTACAGAGAGAAAGAAAGGATGAAAGAGTGAATGTACAGACTCTCTCTCTCTCTTCATCTCTCTCTCTCTAGACAGGCATATCACACAGAGGACAGATATGTAATCATTTGCATGAACAACTCAGCCAGGCGACAGTGTGTGTGTGTGTGTGTGTGTGTATGTCTGTGTGTGGGTGGGGTGCCATGCCGCACTGCAACACACACATCCCTCGGCTGGGCTCAGGGACCCACATCCCCTTGTTCTGCTGCTCTAGGAGAGGGAAGGATGATCTGAGAGATTGGAGCAGCTCTCCCACTGGCAAGGAAGGAAGAAATATCTAACTCTGGACTGGACTACTCCCCTCCTTCTCCTCTCTCCTTTCTCCTCTCCTCCTCCTCTCCTCTCCTCTTCTTCTTCCTCTATTGGAGTGGGCTCCAAGAAGAAAGAGAGAGGACAATAATTCCAGGTGGGCTGTTGATAGAGGAAGAAGGAGAGGGATCTGATCTAGGCTGCGTCTGATAGGACACACTATGTTTACAGCCATTGTTATCAGCAGGACTATGGTCCTTGACACACACACACACACACACACACAAACATACACACACAAACACACATAGTCCATCTGTAAATAGCCCACCCAATCTACCTACCTCATCCCCATACTGTTTTTATTTTATTTACTTTTCTGCTCTTTTGCACACCAGTATCTCTACATGCATATCATCATATGCTCATTTATCACTCAGTGTTAATCTGCTAAATTGTAATTATTCGCTCCTATGGCCTATTTATTGCCTTACCTCCTCACACCGTTTGCACACACTGTATATAGACTTTCTTTTTTCTACTGTATCATTGACTTGTTAATTGTGTTATTGGCTTGTTTATTGTTTATTCCATGTTATTCCATGTGTAACTCTGTGTTGTTGTCTGTGTCACACTGCTTTGCTTTATCTTGGCCAGGTCGCAGTTGTAAATGAGAACTTGTTCTCAACTTGCCTACCTGGTTAAATAAAGGTGAAATATATATATATATATTTTTTAAAACACACACACACACAAACACACCAAACTGTAGTAGGTTCAACTCTGTGTATTCAAGCTACAGAACACTGGGGATAAATGGAACGCTGGTTGCCATGGGAACGGCAGAAGAGGAGAAAGCCATTCCGTCTCAATCAAAAGGAATGACTGTGGCTCTGGACTGCTGAGCAGGGCCCAGCTAACCCAATTAGCATCATGCTAATCTAATCCAGTAGAAACAGGTTAAGAACGCTAAAACAGCAGAAACACACACAGGGCCGTGGAGGTTCAAAACAAACAGAGGCTTTGACTGAGACTGTATGGCAAGGAGGGTTGTATACAACATACACAGCTATGTAAGGACCAGTGGAGGCTGCTGAGGGGAGGACGGCTCATAATAATGGCTGGAACGGAGCAAATGGAATGGCAACAAACATCTGGAAACTGTGTTTGTTGTATTTGATACCATTCCACTGATTCTGCTCCAGTCATTACCACGAGCCCATCCTCCCCAATTAAGATACCACCAAACTCATGTGGTAAAGACACACACACACACACACACACACACACACACATCCCTCGGCTGGGCTCAGGGACCCACATCCCCTTGTTCTGCTGCTCTAGGAGAGGGAAGGATGATCTGAGAGATTGGAGCAGCTCTCCCACTGGCAAGGAAGGAAGAAATATCTAACTCTGGACTGGACTACTCCCCTCCTTCTCCTCTCTCCTTTCTCCTCTCCTCCTCCTCTCCTCTCCTCTTCTTCTTCCTCTATTGGAGTGGGCTCCAAGAAGAAAGAGAGAGGACAATAATTCCAGGTGGGCTGTTGATAGAGGAAGAAGGAGAGGGATCTGATCTAGGCTGCGTCTGATAGGACACACTATGTTTACAGCCATTGTTATCAGCAGGACTATGGTCCTTGACACACACACACACACACACACACAAACATACACACACAAACACACATAGTCCATCTGTAAATAGCCCACCCAATCTACCTACCTCATCCCCATACTGTTTTTATTTTATTTACTTTTCTGCTCTTTTGCACACCAGTATCTCTACATGCATATCATCTTATGCTCATTTATCACTCAGTGTTAATCTGCTAAATTGTAATTATTCGCTCCTATGGCCTATTTATTGCCTTACCTCCTCACACCGTTTGCACACACTGTATATAGACTTTCTTTTTTCTACTGTATCATTGACTTGTTAATTGTGTTATTGGCTTGTTTATTGTTTATTCCATGTTATTCCATGTGTAACTCTGTGTTGTTGTCTGTGTCACACTGCTTTGCTTTATCTTGGCCAGGTCGCAGTTGTAAATGAGAACTTGTTCTCAACTTGCCTACCTGGTTAAATAAAGGTGAAATATATATATATATATTTTTTAAAACACACACACACACAAACACACCAAACTGTAGTAGGTTCAACTCTGTGTATTCAAGCTACAGAACACTGGGGATAAATGGAACGCTGGTTGCCATGGGAACGGCAGAAGAGGAGAAAGCCATTCCGTCTCAATCAAAAGGAATGACTGTGGCTCTGGACTGCTGAGCAGGGCCCAGCTAACCCAATTAGCATCATGCTAATCTAATCCAGTAGAAACAGGTTAAGAACGCTAAAACAGCAGAAACACACACAGGGCCGTGGAGGTTCAAAACAAACAGAGGCTTTGACTGAGACTGTATGGCAAGGAGGGTTGTATACAACATACACAGCTATGTAAGGACCAGTGGAGGCTGCTGAGGGGAGGACGGCTCATAATAATGGCTGGAACGGAGCAAATGGAATGGCAACAAACATCTGGAAACTGTGTTTGTTGTATTTGATACCATTCCACTGATTCTGCTCCAGTCATTACCACGAGCCCATCCTCCCCAATTAAGATACCACCAAACTCATGTGGTAAAGACACACACACACACACACACACACACACACACACACACACACACACACACACTGGAGCCTAAACTAAACACACACAATGGAATGTGTTCATTAACACAGAAAGGGGAAGAAGGAGAGGGATCTGATCTAGGCTGTGTCTGATAGGACACACTATGTTTACAGCCATTGTTATCAGCAGGACTATGGTCCTTGACACACACACACACACACACATCATGTCTGACACACGATCCTCTATTGATCTCTTATAGATTTAGAAGTCACTTAACCTCGATGAAGACACTTACTTTAACCGTTTACACTATAATACCGATGTTACAGTGCAAGACAGAGTGCATCTGTGCAGTGAGTGTGCCAGATGTTGACGTTTGCTTTTCAACTCCCGCATTGGGCTGACTGAGATTTATTTCGGGAATAGGCTACTAACGTCAGGTAGCCTTCTACATACGCCAGGTAGCCTTCAACATACGTCAGGTAGCCTTCAACATACGTCAGGTAGCCTTCAACATACGTCAGGTAGCCTTCAACATACGTCAGGTAGCCTTCAACATACGTCAGGTAGCCTTCTACATACGTCAGGTACCCTTCTACATACGTCAGGTAGCCTTCAACATACGTCAGGTAGCCTTCTACATACGTCAGGTAGCCTTCAACATACGTCAGGTAGCCTTCTACATACGGCAGGTAGCCTTCAACATACGGCAGGTAGCCTTCTACATACGGCAGGTAGCCTTCTACATACGGCAGGTAGCCTTCAACATACGTCAGGTAGCCTTCAACATACGTCAGGTAGCCTTCTACATACGGCAGGTAGCCTTCTACATACGGCAGGTAGCCTTCTACATACGGCAGGTAGCCTTCTACATACGGCAGGTAGCCTTCTACATACGTCAGGTAGCCTTCTACATACGTCAGGTAGCCTTCAACATACGTCAGGTAGCCTTCAACATACGTCAGGTAGCCTTCAACATACGTCAGGTAGCCTTCAACATACGTCAGGTAGCCTTCAACATACGGCAGGTAGCCTTCAACATACGGCAGGTAGCCTTCTACATACGTCAGGTAGCCTTCAACATACGTCAGGTAGCCTTCAACATACGGCAGGTAGCCTTCAACATACGGCAGGTAGCCTTCATCATACGTCAGGTAGCCTTCAACATACGTCAGGTAGCCTTCAACATACGTCAGGTAGCCTTCAACATACGGCAGGTAGCCTTCTACATACGGCAGGTAGCCTTCAACATACGTCAGGTAGCCTTCAACATACATCAGGTAGCCTTCAACATACGTCAGGTAGCCTTCAACATACGGCAGGTAGCCTTCAACATACGTCAGGTAGCCTTCTACATACGTCAGGTAGCCTTCAACATACGTCAGGTAGCCTTCAACATACGTCAGGTAGCCTTCAACATACGGGAATCGATACAGTTAAGAGGCTCAAACTCACGATAGACAGACAGGCTGCTAAGGTCACGGTTAGGTTTGGAATAAGGGTTAGTGTTAGGGTAAGGGTTAAGGTTAGGGTTAAGGTTAGGGTTAAGGTTAGGGTTAGTGGATAGTTAGTTGAAATGTTGTTGACAGTTATTGAACATCTACAAACCATCTACAAACCATCCAAATAAAATGTTCCCGATAGAACTGCCATGAACAGAGCTGAGGTTATTATGACTCCCTGCCAAAATAAAGGTTAAATCAACTATAGGCCTACATGTTCTATATTCTACATGTTCCCTATTCTACATGTCTCATAATCTACATGTCCCATATTTTACCTGCATTGTTTTCTACATAGGCTATTTATATCTGAACCTTCCAAGACGTTGCGTCCTACTGCGCGCTGCAGAGGACATTACAATTCTACAAAATGGACGTGTTAGCAGGCCTGTAGGTTGACAAAGGGAACCCCCAGGTGCAACTGCAGGGAAATGTGTAGGCTACATAAAAACGATTAGGCGAGATTATAATCTTTCCTCGTCTCCTTTCCTTAATGGTAGGGGTACAATCGCTAATCTGATATAAATTGGCAGGTGAAAGACGTGGTTATAATCTATCCACTTCGCCTATCGGTGGTGGTGGAAACTTGTCCCTTTGTGGCAGCTGTATAGCTGACGTTTAACCACAGGCTATATGAGTGGCAGTGTCACCGTCACACGATTGTGTGGATCTATAACACAATCTATAACACACAAGCAATGCATGCGTACGGCTACGAGAAGGCTGGACCACGGTGATGTAGCCTATGCGTGTGCGCGTGTAACACTGACACACATATGGAAGGGATATCCATTTAGGCTACCACGCACGCGGTGGCATAGGCCTACACTCATATTAGCCTGATATGTGGCGCGTGCAACACATTTAACTAGCAGATAGGCCTGTTGATCTGGAGTGTAGGCCTATATTATCGTCCAATAGTATTACAGGCCGCGATATAAATAATAGATTAACTGACGATAGAAGTAAAAGAGGAAGGCGGTGACGTTATCCTCCTCCGCCCATACGTCTGGCCTTCTCTTTCTTAACCATTCTGGTTTCTGAACCTATAGAATCACCTAATTTAAAATACAAAATAAAAAGGTGAATGAACAGATACTCTGTAACATATGGCATTCAACGCGGTCACCTGTGAGAGTGAAATGGCCAGAGAAGCAGTAGCCAACAGCCTGTGATGAAGAAGATAGAAGTATGGGTGTGAGCGTTTGAGATGCTTTGTGCGTGAGTCGCCTGTCACATCTAGCTGTAGTCTATAATCAGACACATCGTAGCCTTGACAACATAAACCTTTTTCGAATAAAATATAATTATTCCATTATTATTAACAGTAAATATCCGTGATTCTGTCCAATAGACGCCCTGGGAAAAACATGAACCTCTGTGGCCTGTCCATTTCCCCGTTATAGCCTAGGGACACCCGCCAACTGCATCAATAACGGGAGAAACGTCAACCGGTAAATCGCCCATGATAAATAAAGGCCATCTAACCTGCGGATCCGTATGACTTCGCCAGTAGCCACCGGACGCTGGCGCACACCTTGGCTCGGTTGAAGTCGTACTGATCCAACGGTTTAATCTCCGGTACCGTGGATGTCTTCCTCATCTCACCTGCATCCTCCATAGCCCCACCAGTCCACCCAGCCGCTCCGGGAAGGGAGGGAGGAGGAGTGCACGCGATTTACAAAGAGGGGTGTTACCGCAGCAGCAGCAGCTGCCGGAGAAAAATAAATAAAAACAATATAACAACAGCGATTTAAATCCTAATTGTTGCTGTGTTGCGGCGCAGAATTAACGGTGACTGCTGTGCTGAGACCGTCTATGTCACCACCGCCTGATAATTACGATGTTGGTCCTTATTGCCGCTGCGAGCAATGCGCGGTCACTTGCTGCGTTGGCATCAGTGGGCTTGGGGATGATGGGTTGTAGTGGTATACTGATCCACGGAGACAACCGCTTTTCAGGACATTATTTCCATTCTTTCTGCTCTGCGAAGCTGTTCCATCACAGTAGTCCCCATGCAGTAGGCTGCTGCACACGCATCCAGATGTAGGAGAGCCGTCACACATTCATTGACCTAGTTTTCAGGTGCTGCTGTAGCCAACGGTCCTGTATGGGGGGTGATAAGGGACATATATAAGCCTAGGCAACCGTACCACCTGACATGCCTTACTAATGTCTGCGTGACGTCTGCATTGCGTGTTAATGAAAGTCATAATGTGCATATGTAACCGATGAGAAATGGCTAGTTAGTTAGCGGTGGTGCGCGCTAATAGCGTTTCAATCGGTGACGTCACTCGCTCTGAGACCTGAAGTGGTTGTTCCCCTTGCGTTGCAAGGGCCTCGGCTTTTGTGGCGTGATGGGTAACGATGCTTCGTAGGTGTCAGTTGTTGATGTGTGCAAGGGTCCCTGGTTCGAGCCCAGATTGGGGTGAAGAGAGGGACGGAACCTACACTGTTACACATAGTTTATATTTATATTAATTACATCTCAACCATAAATGTTACAAACGTAACATTGTTCCCGTGCAAGCAGACATTCCGACGTAGCCACCTTGAACTATAGTGTAGCCTACGTCTTGTGTATTTCCTGTTATCACTAATGGCCTAGAAAAGATGATGCCCAATCTATAGATCATCTCTTTCCCTCAACACCTCATGGCATAGTATGTTATCGTATCTCACTGTATACAGATCTAAATGTTGTTGGCCAATCCCAGACTGTGTTGTTACCAGTTCCACATCAGACAACCAATAAGAGTTGTGTCCACGGCTTTCATAGGAGGTCATAGGTGCAATTCGGCTCTTTGGGATGTCCCTTCAGTCGAATAGAACAGTTCATAGACTTTCCCAGAGGATCCCTGCTATCCTTGGGATGTCCATACCTCTATCAAGTATAAATGTAAATTGGTTAAGTTTAGTGTTAGTTTAGGGTAAGGACATCCTAAGGAATCCGGATAGCAGTGACCATTCATAGAGTGAGAGACTGGCACGGTATTTGAGAGCTCGGCGGCAACACAGACATTCATTTGTTTGTTTATTTTTTACAAGTGGCAGAAGCGATTTTTGAGTGTTTGCCCCAGATAGTTTCCTTATTAGAGACGATGAAAATAATTACCAAGATGTCCTTGATCCAATTGAGGAGTAAGTAGGCTATATTTAAGTTGTGATATCGTTAGAAAATATTTAGGTCTACTGTGTTAAGGCAAATGTGGTTTATTTGAAAATAATACTTTTTTGTTGATAACGTATTGTCAAAAGCACATAGGCAATATTATCTACTGTGTCGATAGTGGAGTAGGCTAGTGTATAATAACGTCATTTTATGTGCTAGTATTATTTATTTAATGAATTAATTCAATTGTAAATGAAATAACTACTTTTCACTGAAGAAGGGAAACAAGGTACAACATGCAACTTCGATGGAAGACCTAAAATCAGGCCTGACAATATCACAACGGTATCCTAATATAGTGTGGATACAGTAGTAGCCTATTCTACAACAATGTAACTGTATGTGCTAGTATTATTTATCTAATTGATCAATTAAATTGTAAATGTGGATGGGTACGCTATTTCATTCAATGATTACGTTATTGTACAAGGTAGATACAGGAGTAGTCTATAGTCTACAATGATTACGTTATTGTACAAGGTAGATACAGGAGTAGTCTATAGTCTACAATGATTCCGTTATTGTACAAGGTAGATACAGGAGTAGTCTATAGTCTACAATGATTACGTTATTGTACAAGGTAGATACAGGAGTAGTCTATAGTCTACAATAATAACGTAATTGAATGTGCGATAGTAACATTTATTTCATTGATGAGTACAATTGTAAATGCGGATGGGTAGGCTACTTCATTCAGTGAATACTGAATATATTGCTATCTCTGGGAGAATGTTAATGACGGCTTTTCAGCTGTTGATCTATGGCTACCACAAGTAACCACATCCTCTTCTCCTGTTCAACTACTTTGCCACCACACTACAAAGGACTGTACATATACCCCTGTGCCCATGTCAGTGTAACATGATCCATCCAAGGCCTCAACTGGATGCCTAAAATGTGAGAAATGTATGCAAGATGCTATAGTGTGTGTGTGTGTGTGTGTGTGTGTGTGTGTGTGTGTGTGTGTGTGTGTGTGTGTGTGTGTGTGTGTGTGTGTGTGTGTGTGTGTGTGTGTGTGTGGATGGATGGAGTTCCAAGTAAAGACTTGATAAGATGGCAAAGGCGATAGTGATGAGAGTGAGAGCATAGAGTATGAAAATAAAGACCCCCTTCGGATCTAAAATGAGTGTGGGGTGCCGCTTGTGTCTCCTTTTTGTCCGTTTGAGGATACCACAGTCACCACTGGTGGAGGTTCTTGGAACACTGCGATTTAAGTCTGAGCAGAGGTTGACGAAAACCTTCAAAAGCGGTGGTGTTATGTTGCGTGTTATCTTGAATAGCAGGCAGATGTTTGAGTACAGAATCAAATGGTGTAAACTTAACAGGTTAAACTTGTTGAGTACACTCTTTGAGAAAGGGGTTCCAACAGGGTTCTTTCGCTGTCACCAAAGGAGAACACCTTTTGGTTCCAGGTAGAAGTCTTTTTGATTCCATGTAGAACCCTCTGTGAAATGGAGCCCAAAAGGGTTCTACCTAGACACAGAAAGTGTTCTACCTGGAACCAAAAAGGGTTCTCCTATGGGGACAGGGGAAGAATCCTGTTAGTTTGTAGATAACACCTTTTTATCTGAGTGTAGGCCTCTATTGCAGTCGTGGTTCCGTGGATATCTGTGAAAAATAAAATTCCTTGGTGGTGGTGGGTTAAGATAATCAGAAATACTATGAAACATCCCCACTTTTAGCACACATTTGCAAGCAGGCAAAGTAGCCTATGTGTGCTGAGGCATGTGTGATCACTCAACATTGACAGGACCAACAAAAAAGACATGCTTGGGACTCCCGAGGGGCTCAGCGGTCTAAGGCACTGCATCTCAGGGCTAGAGGCACCACTACAGACCCTGGTTTGTTTCCAGGCTGTATCACAACCAGCTGTGATTGGGAGTCCCATAGGGCAGCACACAATTGGCCCAGCGTCGTCCGAGTTAGGGTTTTGCTGGGGTAGGCTGTCATTGTAAATAAGAAGTTGTTCTTAACTGACTTGCCTGGTTAAAGTAGAATAATAATGTTAAATAAAGGTTAAATCAAAAAAATATTTAAAAACATGCAAACAAAAGATGACGTGTCTAACTTGCACCATTATGCAATTATTAGGTGACTAGATACACTGCTGCTACATTGACCACCCCATTTGTTTTGTACAATGCTACTACTCTCTGTTTATTATCTATGCAGTCACTTCACCCCTACCTAAATGTACAAATTACCTCAACTAACATGTACCCCCTGCACACTGACTCGGTACCGATACGGCCTTTATATAGACTCATTATTGTTATGTTATTGTGTTACTTTTTATTATATATATATATATTTTTTTTTTTTTACTTTAGTTTATTTGGTAAATATTTTCTTAAACTTTTCTTGAACTGCACTGTTGGTTAAGGGCTTGTAAGTAAGCATTTCACGGTAAGGTCTACACTTGTTGTATTCGGCACATGTGATAAAGTTTGATTTGATTTGAAATAGCTAATCCTGGCTACCAATGTTCTATTATTAATTTATTGAGGCAAGCAGATCAGAGATGTCAAGGTGGTACTCAAGCATATGCCATGTGTGTGACACACATATGTATGGTCATATTTTTATGTTTTATTTTGTTTATTTTGCCTCCCAGGTATTTGCAGTTAATGTATGTATATAATTACTGCCGCTAGGGGAGCTGTGACGTCAATGAAGTGAGTTAGTGAGATATTTAACATTTCTTCTTCATGATGGAGAATGACTAGTTCTGAAAACAAACCTTTCTCTGTCTCATCATTTTATCCATAAAACATCTCTATGAAGAATTGCATGTGTTAATCCGGTAAACTGGGAAATGGGGAGAAAACTAGGTAAAATCATGACATCAGTGATTTTCAGGTCAGAGAAAGATGCCAGAGATTCCGAGTTGGATGACTGTTCAGAACAAAACGAAAATGGTATTACCTTTGCTGATCTTCGTCAGAATGCACTCCCAGGACTGCTACTTCCACAACAAATGTTGTTTTTGTTCCAAATAATCCATAGTTATGTCCAAATACCTCCGTTTTGTTTGTGCGTTCAGGTCACTATCCAAAGGGTAACGCGTGAGCGCATATCGAGACAAAAAAATTCAAAATGTTCCTTTACCGTACTTAGAAGCATGTCAAACGCTGTTTAAAATCTATTTTTTATGGTATTTTTCTCGTAAAATAGCGATAATATTCCAACCTTACAATAGTGTATTCATTCAAAGACGAAAAGAAAAAACAGCATGGTCGCGGGACCGCGCATCTCCAATCTCTTAGTCACCAGGCAGACCACTGACAAACTGAGCTACCATACTCTGCCCAGAGACAGGAGACGCCTCAATCCGCATTCTGAAGGCTTTAGAGAGCCAATGGAAGCCTTAGAAAGTGCCGCGTAACAGCTCAGATACTGTTGTTTCAAAAGGGACTAGAAAGAAAAACTACAAATTTGCAGACAGGCCACTTCCTGCTTGGAATCTTCTCAGGTTTTTGCCTGCCATATGAGTTCTGTTATACTCACAACCACCATTCAAACAGTTTTAGAAACTTTAGAGTGTTTTCTATCCAAATCTACTAATAATATGCATATTCTCGTTTCTGGGCAAGAGTAGTAACCAGTTTAAATCGGGTACGTTTTTTTTCATCCAGCCGTGAAAATACTGCCCCCTATCCCAAACAGGTTAAACTAACACCTAAAAGGTAGACATTTTTAAGGCGTTCATGGTAAGATCATTCATAATAAACTTACACACAAACTGGCACGTGACACGTTACGCTACATGAACACTATGTCTACATGACGTGTACGTGTCACGTGACGTGAACGAGTCGGCAGTTTGATGCCTTAGAAACAAACTTGTCTCCATTGACAGTCCATGTTAATTCATGGAGTTATTTTATGGCTAGGAAGACTTTAGGTGACTTGGTGAGAGGGATCAGTAGCTTCACGAGGCTTAATTCTGGCATGAATCACCCCCCATAGTCCAGCGACCAAATCGCACATGAGAACGAGTCGCAGTAACAGAGAAGGGGCGGGTTCTTATGATACACTGACTAGCCCAGGCATATAGCCCGTTTCCAATTCTTCTTCTTCAAGGGTCTATTGTATTCATTAACGTCATAGATAGGGCTATTGTTGACCTATTTAAATAGGCTATAGACAAATACGAGAACGAGGCTATTATCGGTTAATGTCCCACAAAAAGAGTAAGTAACTTTGACGTTAACTTCAAAATTCGCAAATAGCGCTCAACAAGGAAGTAAAAACTAAACACCATCAGAAGAATACCAGACGAAGAAACTATTATCAGGTGAATCTTTTTTTTCTTCATCTTTAGGTAGGAGGAAAGACTTAGTCTACTTATGCCATAATGTATACAGTGTATCTCTTCTCTAGGCAGGTTTATATGGACAATCGACAAAAGTAATATCGGACCAAAAAATTATAATAATTGCGTCATGTGTAATGGAAACGGCAGATATAGGAGACGTTTTCAAAAGATCGACAGGTGTGGATTTTTCTTTTGTCGGACTTTCTTTATTGTGACAAATTATGATGGAAACGATTTTTCTTGAATAAATGATCATTACCGAATAGGCTACTTTTGTAGGTACGTAGGGCATGTGATGTCATCACGTGACTATAAGCACCACTTCAAACTATGAAAAATAATATTTATTTGCAGGACAAGGATTGTCCTGACTTTAAAGAATGCCTGAAATGCCTTGCCTTGCTTTTCTGGTTGGCTGGCAAGTTTCACCATTCAATTATTCAAGATCTACTGGAGTGCACGTTTCACCGTGGCGATATGTATGAGGATTATTAGAATATGGCAAATATTAGTCAATTATTGCATTCTATCCATGCTGGCTTTCACGGGCTACCTGAGACATGAAACAGATAGTTGGGAGGGCAGACAGGCTACCTGAGACATGAAACAGATAGGTGGGAGGGCAGACAGGCTACCTGAGACATGAAACAGATAGGTGGGAGGGCAGACAGGCTACCTGAGACATGAAACAGATAGGTGGGAGGGCAGACAGGCTACCTGAGACATGAAACAGATAGGTGGGAGGGTAGACAGGCTACCTGAGACATGAAACAGATAGGTGGGAGGTCAGACAGGCTACCTGAGACATGAAACAGATAGGTGGGAGGGCAGACAGACTATCGCCAATTCATTAATGCTCATTTTATTATGTCATTACGCAAAGCTATTTTTATTTAGACAAGATAGTTAATTGGATACGCACCCTAGCAGGCAATTGTCGAATCTGTTTTCTATGCGAACTTTCTAAATGTTGCCCAAAAAAAATCGCTGGACAAGTTAATGGAAACATAAGCTAGGTTTCCATCAAATTGGAGACAGATTTTAAATGTGAATATTGTAATATCTGCATAAAATCAATATGCGCATTTCCCCCGATCAAATTGACTTGTTGTGGACAGTGGCGATTTTAGCATGTAAATCTTGGTGGGGCAAAAAAACAAAATATTTGGGATGCATGTCAGTAAAACCACAACACTAAACAATACATTAATTACAAACTGTTAGGGCCTACATAAAGCCGTACCAACAACAGAGTCCCAACAGCAGTCCCAACACCTTACCTGTTGGGACTACTGGGAAGAGTCCAGTCGGTGTGTGTGGGTAGAGTCCAGTCGGTGTGTGTGGGTAGAGTCCAGTCGGTGTGTGTGGGTAGAGTCCAGTCGGTGTGTGTGGGTAGAGTCCAGTCGGTGTGTGTGGGTAGAGTCCAGTCGGTGTGTGTGGGTAGAGTCCAGTCGGTGTGTGTGGGTAGAGTCCAGTCGGTGTGTGTGGGTAGAGTCCAGTTGGTGTGTGTGGGTAGAGTCCAGTCGGTGTGTGTGGGTAGAGTCCAGTCGGTGTGTGTGGGTAGAGTCCAGTCGGTGTGTGTGGGTAGAGTCCAGTCGGTGTGTGTGGGTAGAGTCCAGTCGGTGTGTGTGGGTAGAGTCCAGTCGGTGTGTGTGGGTAGAGTCCAGTCGGTGTGTGGGTAGAGTCCAGTCGGTGTGTGGGTAGAGTCCAGTCGGTGTGTGTGGGTAGAGTCCAGTCGGTGTGTGTGGGTAGAGTCCAGTCGGTGTGTGTGGGTAGAGTCCAGTCGGTGTGTGTGGGTAAGTCCAGTCGGTGTGTGTGGGTAGAGTCCAGTCGGATGTGTGTGGGTAGAGTCCAGTCGGTGTGTGGTGGGTAGAGTCCAGTCGGTGTGTGTGGGTAGAGTCCAGTCGGTGTGTGGGTAGAGTCCAGTCGGTGTGTGGGGTAGAGTCCAGTCGGTGTGTGTGGGTAGAGTCCAGTCGGTGTGTGTGGGTAGAGTCCAGTCGGTGTGTGTGGGTAGAGTCCAGTCGGTGTGTGTGGTAGAGTCCAGTCGGTGTGTGGGGTAGAGTCCAGTCGGTGTGTGGGTAGAGTCCAGTCGGTGTGTGTGGGTAGAGTCCAGTCGGTGTGTGTGGGTAGAGTCCAGTCGGTGTGTGTGGGTAGAGTCCAGTCGGTGTGTGTGGGTAGAGTCCAGTCGGTGTGTGGGTAGAGTCCAGTCGGTGTGTGGGTAGAGTCCAGTCGGTGTGTGGGTAGAGTCCAGTCGGTGTGGTGGGGTAGAGTCCAGTCGGTGTGTGGGTAGAGTCCAGTCGGTGTGTGGGTAGAGTCCAGTCGGTGTGTGGGTAGAGTCCATTCGGTGTGTGGGTAGAGTCCAGTCGGTGTGTGGGTAGAGTCCAGTCGGTGTGTGTGGGTAGAGTCCAGTCGGTGTGTGTGGGTAGAGTCCAGTCGGTGTGTGGGTAGAGTCCAGTCGGTGTGTGTGGGTAGAGTCCAGTCGGTGTGTGTGGGTAGAGTCCAGTCGGTGTGTGGGTAGAGTCCAGTCGGTGTGTGGGTAGAGTCCAGTCGGTGTGTGGGTAGAGTCCAGTCGGTGTGTGGGTAGAGTCCAGTCGGTGTGTGGGTAGAGTCCAGTCGGTGTGTGGGTAGAGTCCAGTCGGTGTGTGTGGGTAGAGTCCAGTTGGTGTGTGGGTAGAGTCCAGTCGGTGTGTGTGGGTAGAGTCCAGTTGGTGTGTGGGTAGAGTCCAGTCGGTGTGTGTGGGTAGAGTCCAGTCAGTGTGTGGGTAGAGTCCAGTCGGTGTGTGGGTAGAGTCCAGTCGGTGTGTGTGGGTAGAGTCAGTGCAAATAGAAAGGGGTTCAATGCAAATAGTCCGGGTAGCCATTTGATTAACTGTTCAGCAGTCTTATGGTTTGGGGGCAGAAGCTGTTCAGGAGCCTTTTGCGAGGGGAAAAACGTGCACCCCTTTAGGTATCTAGGACCGAGTCTAGAAAACCATGATGATAAAGGCTAGCCTGTACTGCAGGTCCCTGTGTGTTATGATAAAGCCACTAGCCTGTACTGCAGGTCCCTGTGTGTTATGATAAAGCCACTAGCCTGTACTGCAGGTTCCTGTGTGTTATGATAAAGCCACTAGCCTGTACTGCAAGTCCCTGTGTGTTATGATAAAGCCACTAGCCTGTACTGCAGGTCCCTGTGTGTTATGATAAAGCCACTAGCCTGTACTGCAGGTCCCTGTGTGTTATGATAAAGCCACTAGCCTGTACTGCAGGTCCCTGTGTGTTATGATAAAGCCACTAGCCTGTACTGCAGGCTGTACTGCATACACATTTTTTTTTGTTTTGGCTGTTAAACTTACTCCTTATGTTGTCTCTCTGTCTCTCTCAGGGGAGGACACTGACTGTCTGATATCATGGATCAGACTCCTCAGTCTCTCACTCCAGCCCAGCATTCTGGTCCTTCGTCCTCCATTACGTCTCAACCTGCCCCTACACCGTCCTCCATCATGGCTCAACCTGCTCATCCACTGTCCTCCATTATGGCTCAGGGTGGTTCTGTTGTCGCTGCACCCCAACTTGTTGGCTGCAATGTCGGAGGTTCAGTTTATCAACAGATCAGTGTTACTATGGCTTCGCATGGTGCTGGTAAGACAATTCTTTATTGTTATTTTTGTAGCTCCACAAAAACAAGACCAATTATTACAGAAATGTTGATTAGTTAATATGCAGTGTCCCTGTCAAATAATACTATACAATTAAGCTAATATTTTGTGTTCTGAAAGGGTACGACAGTTGAACTAAGCTAATGAGGTATTTGTAAGTTGTATTCTTCAAGAATTAATGGGTATACAGTATATAATTAATTTTAAAGTCCAAAAATGGATGTACCAATTGTAGACTAACACACACACACTCATAAAGTACGCCCATAAAGGAAATTGGACTTTGAAACCAGTAACTGAAGGTATTGTGTTCGTTACGTTACTGAATACTGCAGATAAAAACACTGAGGTAAAGATACTTTATACATCCAACGACACTATCAATTTTCTTTCCTCATTAGATGAAGAGCTGCCAAAAGTCAAGGACAAACACAAGTCCAACATGAAGAAGAAGTTTGGGAGCATCTTTGAGGGGCTTGGAAAACGGGGAAACCCAACATTGCTTGACAAGATCTACACAGAGCTCTACATCACAACTGGGGAGAGTGAAGGGGTTAATAAAGAGCATGAGGTATGGCAGATTGATGATACGGCTCGGACCACAGCATTTCAAGACCATGCAATCAACTGTAATGACATCTTTAGATCTTTAGACCCTAAGACAGAGGAACATAATGACAAATCCCAATCCAAACAAGAGGTACCCATCAGAACTGTGCTGACAAAGGGAATCGCTGGCATCGGAAAAACGGTCTCAGTGCAGAAGTTCATCCTTGACTGGTCAGAAGGAATAACCAATCAGGATGTAGATTTTGTCTTCGCACTTCCATTTAGGGACTTGAATTTGATCAAAGATGACTGCAATCTATTGGAACTCCTGAGTGACTTCCACCCTGATCTAACAGATATGAAGGATGCAAAGAAGGTGGTCAGCGGTAAAGTCATGTTCATCTTGGATGGCCTCGATGAAAGCCAACTTCCACTGTGTTTCCGTGACAACAAGAGGTTGTCTAATGTAACCAAGACAACATCAGTGGACGTGCTGCTGACAAACCTCATCAAGGGGAATCTGCTTCCTTCTGCTCTCCTCTGGATAACCTCCCGACCAGCAGCAGTTGATAAGATACCCTCAGACTGTTTTGACCGTGTCACTGAAGTTCGAGGATTCAACGACCCACAGAAAGAAGAATACTTCAAGAAGAGATTCAGTGATGATGAGAACCTGGCCAGCAAAATCATCTCCCACATAAAGACATCAAGAAGCCTCCACATCATGTGCCACATACCGGTCTTCTGTTGGATTACTGCCATGGTTTTTGGGAAAATGTTGAGGGAAAATGACCATGGAAAAGTCCCTCTGACTGAGATGTACATTCGCTTCCTACTCACTCTGACAAACATGAAGAACAAGAAATATAATGGGAAAAACGAACCAGATCCTCGTAATCTGTCAGAGTCTGACGTACAGATCATTCTGAAGCTTGGAAAACTAGCCTTCCAAAACTTGGAAAAGAGCAATCGGGTGTTTTCTGAAGACTATTTGAGAGAGTGTGGCATTGATGTCAACGAAGCCTTCTTGCACTCAGGGATGGGCACAGAGATCTTCAGAGAGGAGGACCCAATGTTTCAAGCAAAGATGTACAGCTTTGTGCATCTCACCATTCAAGAGTTCTTTGCAGCACTCTATGTTGCTTACTCATATGCCAGTGAAAATGTCAACCCATTTTGTTTAAGAGACTACCAAGAGCTACCAAGAACAAATGACAGTGATTCTGGGGACACATATTTTGGAGACAGGGATGATGACTACAGGGCTGATGACTACAGGGATGATGACTGCAGGGATGATGGCTACAGGGATGATGGCTACAGGGATGATGACTGCAGGGATGATGGCTACAGGGATGATGGCTACAGGGATGATGACTGCAGGGATGATGACTGCAGGGATGATGACTGCAGGGATGATGACTGCAGGGATGATGACTGCAGGGATGATGACTACAGGGATGATGGCTACTGGGATGATGACTACAGGGATGATGACTGCAGGGATGATGACTACAGGGATGATGACTGCAGGGAGGATGACTACTGGGATGATGCATGCAGGGAGGATGACTGCAGGGATGATGACTGCAGGGATGATGACTGCAGGGATGATGACTACTGGGATGATGCATGCAGGGATGATGACTACAGGGATGATGACTGCAGGGAGGATGACTACTGGGATGATGACTGCAGGGATGATGACTGCAGGGATGATGACTGCAGGGATGATGACTACAGGGATGATGACTGCAGGGAGGATGACTGCAGGGAGGATGACTGCAGGGAGGATGACTGCAGGGAGGATGACTACATGGATGATGACTACTGGGATGATGGCTACGGTGATGATGACTGCAGGGATGATGACTACAGGGATGATGACTACTGGGATGATGCATGCAGGGATGATGACTACAGGGATGATGACTGCAGGGAGGATGACTGCAGGGATGATGACTACTGGGATGATGACTGCGGGGATGGTGACTGCGGGGATGATGACTGCGGGGATGATGACTGCGGGGATGATGACTACAGGGATGATGACTACATGGATGATGACTACTGGGATGATGACTGCGGGGATGATGGCTACGGTGATGATGACTGCAGGGAGGATGACTGCAGGGATGATGACTGCAGGGATGATGACTACAGGGATGATGACTACAGGGATGATGACTACAGGGATGATGACTGCAGGGAGGATGACTGCAGGGATGATGACTACTGGGATGATGACTGCAGGGATGATGACTACTGGGATGATGACTGCAGGGATGATGACTGCGGGGATGATGACTGCGGGGATGATGACTGCGGGGATGATGACTGCGGGGATGATGACTGCGGGGATGATGACTACAGGGATGATGACTGCAGGGAGGATGTCTGCAGGGAGGATGACTACATGGATGATGACTACTGGGATGATGACTGCGGGGATGATGGCTACGGTGATGATGACTGCAGGGATGATGACTACAGGGATGATGACTGCAGGGAGGATGACTGCAGGGATGATGACTGCAGGGATGATGACTGCAGGGAGGATGACTGCAGGGATGATGACCGCAGGGATGATGACTGCAGGGATGATGACTACAGGGATGATGGCTACGGTGATGATGACTTCAGGGATGATGACTGCAGGGATGATGACTACAGGGATGATGACTGCAGGGAGGAGGACTACTGGGATGATGCATGCAGGGATGATGACTGCGGGGATGATGGCTACGGTGATGATGACTTCAGGGATGATGCTTGCCTTGATGATGCCTGCCTTGATGATGACTGCCTTGATGATGACTGCAGGGATGATGACTGCAGGGATGATGACTACAGGGATGATGACTACAGTGATGAGGGCTACAGGGATGAAAGCTGGAGCGAGGACGAAGACTACATGCCACAACACAGCGGTTCTCAGCAGCAGCAGAAAACATTGCATGACTTGCAGAGGAGTGCGGTGGATGAATCTTTGAACAGCGAGACCGGTCACTTAGACCTCTTCCTCCGCTTCCTTCTGGGCATCTCACTGGAGTCCAATCAGATCCTCTTGAAAAGCATACAGCTCCAGACAGAGGGAGACAAAGAGAGCATCCAGAAGACCATCCAGTACATCAAAGATAGGCTTTCAGACAAAAAACAAAGACAATATCCTTCCCCAGAGAGGTGCATCAATCTCTTTCACTGTTTGATCGAGTTGAACGATACCTCGTTTGTGAATTAAATTAATGTCACGTCCTGACCCTGGTAAGAGGTCATTTTTCCTTTATGGAGTGGTCAGGGTGGGACAGGTGGTTGTTTTGGATGATTTGGGGTTTTCTGTTTCTATGTGGGGTTTTTCTAGATTTCTATTTCTATGTTTCGGGCCAGGTATGGTTTCCAATCAGAGACAGCTGTCTATCGTTGTCTCTGATTGGAAGCCATACTTAGGCAGCCTGTTTTTCATGTGTGGGTAGTTGTTTTCCGTTTAGTAGTTTGGAAACCTGACGGAACTGTTGGCTGTCATTTTGTTTCTTTTGTAAAGTGTTCTATTTCTTCATTAAACTTCGAGATGAGCACTAAACACGCTGCGCCTTGGTCTACGCCATTTGACACCTGTGACAATTAACCTCTTAATAAATGGATCACTAGTCACTTTAAATAATGCCACTATAATAATGTTTACATATCTTACATTACTCATATCACATGTATGTACTGTATTTTATACCATCTACTGCACCTTGCCTATGCTGATTGGCCATTGCTCATCCATATACTTATATGTACATATTCTCATTCAACCCTTTAGATTTGTGTGTATTAGGTAGTTGTTGGTGAATTGTTAGATTACTTGTTAGATATTACTGCTTTGTCGGAACTAGAAGCACAAGCATTTCGCTACACTCACATTAACATCTGCTAACCATGTGTATGTGACCAATAACATTTGATTTGATATTTGATTTGGTACGGCTAAGAAAGAGAAACACTCTCAGGCTCATCGACTGTAGTCAGTGCAAGAGGCAGGGGCAGAAATCCCAGTGGGGACGGGGGGGACACGACCCCCCCATCCTGGGAAAAATATGATTTGTCCCCCCCAATATATCACTGAAACATAACTATGTAATTTAAATAATATTAATAATACGCAATGAAAGCAATTCTGCTGATTATAGACACTTAATAGCGCGTTTTTAAGTTTTAAAAGATTGCGACCCCACCACCCTTTGCCTCACAATGGTTTGATCCACTGCCAGTTCCTTAGCTTGCGAGGTAACAGAGAGGTCGTATCTACTGTCTGAAAGGCACTCAATGCACGTAACTGACGTGAGGTTAATCCAGTCAATCGCGCACACACACTAGCTGAATATGCAGAGCTAGCGCGCAAATATTAACTATTAAGCTAGCTAGTACCTATTCCATTTATGTGGCATCGTATGTTGTGTAAATGGTGAACTCATACAGCTGTCAACTCTTGTCATTTTAATCCGTTTCACATTTGCTAGCTACCTTTTAGATCGAAGCCCAAATAGAATGATTGAAGATGATAGAAGCCCATCTCCTACTGTAAATAACCTACACACTGTGTGTGTAGCCAGCCAGCCAGGTAGAAAAATGGCAGAAAAATAAAAGACGGACATCAGAGTATTTTTCAATACACCAAAACACATAGTAAGAACCCTAGTAGCCTAATATCTCAAAGACTAGTTGATAAAATGTTCATAAGAAAGAAATGAAATTCTAATGGAAATGTTTCACAATGATGTCATTAGGCAGAGCAGGCAACAGATGGCACACAGACAGCAGAGTTGGGGACAGATATGCAGGGACAGACTGGCAGAGACAGGGAGTCTCAGGTAAGTTTGTTGAGTCTTTGTTTGGCAACATTATGAAAGGTTCTCAATTTTTTTGACTTGTAAAATAGGAACATAATTGGAAAATGCCATGGATACCCCCACTCTCAACTTAAACTGGTGACTGAACTAAGATTTGTTAAAGGCAATGGTATTGCTGTTGTGATTAGTTGTGTAGTTTTGGGTACCGGTAGTTAGGAGTACGGCAAACACCTTATTTCTTTGGTTCCTCAATATACATTTACCATATTACAATGTAGGCTATGTGTTACAGCACTACTTTTGGTGTCCCCCTGAGGAATTGCTCTTGAGAAAATTTCATGTAATTGTCCCCTCCAAAGTTGATATCAGATTTTCGACCCTGGCAAGAGGGCCAACTGACAAATACGGCTGTGTAAGATGGCAGCCTGACTTTCCCACAGAATAAACTTTGGAGGCAAACCGTAAGGAAATGGAGCAGCTTTATTCCAGAGAAGGGCCAGCAGAAGGTAACAGAGGACAACTCTCACAGCTCATGCAAGCAACATTTTACTTACAGCGCTGTGCCATCAACGCTAGCCCAGCACCTAAGATAGCCGAGCTGAGGAGTAAGTGGCCGTACCTTTTCACACACAAGGAACTCTACAACCACTTCAAGTTACTGACAGTGGTCTCAATCCTGAAAAAAATGGATGCAACGATGGCAGAAAAAGGAAAGATTATCATCCAATACTTCTGCTACAAACCAACAAATGAAAAGGTTCATCGTGTCAAGGTTTGAAAAGGATGGAGCGACTGCAGTTGGCCTTGAGTTGTCCTCCTGCTGATGGTCCATTTCAAAGGAAGGGCGGATGCATTCCTACAGGCCAAGGTGAGTTTTACATTCATCTGCATCTTATGCATAAGATAAGAATTGTCTTTGTATTTTAGAAGTTTAAAATGATGATGTGCCAAATGTTCAAAATATGTTAATTGAAAGTTATAGTATTAGTTGTTTTATATCTTTCAGGTGTCAGCCACAGCCACAGATGTGGAGGGATCAATTCCCCTGCCGGACTCACCAAGACTGATTGTTCAAGGTAGTATATCCAATAAGACTTTCTGTGTGAGACATTGTTTTTAGACAGGTCCTTACAATAGCAATGTTTCACAGAGGTAATTGTGAAACATAAATGTAATCTGATTTCAGGTGACACAATGGCTGCTGCCAAATGGATGATAAGCATGGAGAAGAGGGTCATGATGTCGGCCCACTCCAACTTTGTGGCAGCGCTGGCAGCTTTCTCTTTGCCTCATTCTACACCTTCAATCTGCAGTACCGAGGAGGAGGCTTCACGCAACTTAGAGTTCATCCAAAGGTAAACAAAAATATGCTTCTTCCTGGGGAGAATGCCATTGGGGGAGGGACTTTAAACTGAGGCGTTTTCTATCACAGCTTGGTTTGGCAGGCTCATTTAATCAAGATATGTTGATACATTTGAAAGGCTCCTTTGTCAGAGCATAAACACATAATGCGAAGGAATTATTTGGACTGGGGACAATGTACAGAGGTAATGCAGAGCACTTCAGACACTATTGAAGACATCGGGGGACATAATCATCTTTCTAAAATGTTGCTTGGATGTGCTCTTTGTTTTCACAGATGTTTTGCTGGACTCAATCCATCCACTGGCTCGATGACCGCCACAGCAGAGGTCGTCAGCAAGAAAACACAAAGTAGTGGAGAAGAAGAGACACAATTAGTGTACGTCTGTACTCTGCTCAGGAAGATAATGGACTTTTAACAACTATAGACTAGTTCCTCCTGGGCAAACATTTCAGTTATTTTAGTCAATTGTGAACTGCTCAAGTAAGTTTGGTTTGTCACTGGGGTAGACTCTTTTCTTGTGTTTTACACCTTCAGTGTTTGAAAATGATTCAGTATGAACTGAAATGGACACATTGTTGAGGAAGTAATGCTACTTTGGATGTTTGGAAATGTCTGGCATTTACTCAACTTGAGTAGGCAACCTTCATTAAAGCTTGAGTATGTAGTTTTGGGAAAGGCATAAAAAGGAAATGTGGGAATAAGACAAAATATCCATCGAGATCTTTTCTAACCATAATCTCACGTAATTAAAAAGTCCAATGACCCTTACCAATACTACATACTCTGCGTTTAACCTGGGAGTGAAGCTAAGGACAAGCCTCCTAAGATAAGGCCAGGCAGACATGTTGCACAAAACTCTGTTGAGAGTAGGACTACTACCCCTCTTAGTAGGAAACAAGATATATATATAAAAAAAAAAATATTTGTTTTGAGCTCAAAGCGAGGCAATGCAATTTTTTAGTTACCTGTGTCTGAAAGGTTACTTTTATGTCAAAAGCTAAGATACATACAGTAAACCAGTGCCTTTCTTATCTGTAATTCTGTCACTTTCTATGCTGAACCAGTTATAAACATGCACCTTATTCAGGACCTTGAGTTAACATTAATATCACTATGAGTTCACATGCTGCTGCTGAGAAACTTTATATCTCTGTTTTTTATTTTAGGAACGAAGATTATAAAGATATTTACGAAGATAAATCAGAGCTTTTAATAAGAGCTTGACTGTTTCCTCTCTCTCTCTCTACAGAGACAAGTCATCCAGCTACTGGTGAGTCACACAGAAATGTGTACATTCTCAAAAGAAATAGAGAAACACATTGAGTCAATTTCAGTCAAACCTCTGTACTTATTTGATATGAACAGATACAGCGCTGCTAAAATAACACAGAATTTTAATCTCCATTATAGTTCACTTTTCGTCTGCATTTTGCGACATTTAAAACACAGCGGTGGCCTAAACTTTATCCTATTTGAAGTGAATTTATTACGCTAACATCATGAATTGACCGTGTAAAGAAGTCACACATTTTAATCTTCAAATGTTTAGGCTACGTAGCATCCTCTACATTGGGAGTACTAGGTTACGTCTGTACAAAAACAACCCATGATGAGTCAACCAGCATGAAGAACACATGGTTCAGTTTGGGCACTTTCATTCGTTTGGCATTTAGCAATGTGAAACCGACCAGACCACATGAAAAACATTCAATGTAGCAAACTCTGATTAGAACTATAGCAAACTAACTTTGTGTGAAAACGCCCATAGTGACATATAACAGACACTAGAACGGCCCACTCGGACTAACAAACCACTCAATATATCTCTATATTTTTTCTCATTAGAAGTAGACCTGCAAGGACTGAAAAACAACCTCAAGTCCAACATGAGGAAGAAGTTTGGCAACATCTTTGAGGGCATTGCAAAACGTGGAAATCAAACATTGCTCAACGAGATCTATACAGAACTCTATAACACAGCTGGGGAATCCAACATTGCTCAACAAGATCTATACAGAACTCTATATTACAGCTGGGGAATCCAACATTGCTTGACAAGATCTACACAGAGCTCTACATCACAGCTGGGGAGAGTGAAGGATGTTAATAAAGAGCATGAGGTTCGGCAGATTGAAGATACGGCTCGGACCAAAGCATTTCAAGACCATGCAATCACTGCAATGACATCTTCAAATCCATATTCCAACAAGAGGCACCCGTCAGAACTGTGCTGACGAAGGGTATCGCTGACATCGTAGAATCAGTCTCAGTGCAGAAGTTCATCCTTGACTGGGCAGAAGGAATAGCCAATCAGGATGTAGATAGTCTTCACCCTTCCATTCTTCCATTCCATTCGTAACAAAGTTAACCAGTACAGTCTGTTGGAGCTCCTGAGTGACTTCTACCATGAACTTTTAAATATGAAGGACACAAAGAAGGTGGTCGACGGTAAAGTCGTGTTCATCTTGGATGGTCTGGATGAAAGTCAACTTCCACTGGATTTCCATGACAACAAGAGGTTGTCTAATGTAACCAATCCAACATCAGTGGACGTGCTGCTGACAAACCTCATCAAGGGGAATCTGAAAGACCCACAGAAAGAAGAATACTTCAAGAAGAGATTCAGTGATGATGAAAACCTGTCCAGCAAAATAATCTCACACATGAAGACATCGAGGAGTCTCTTCATCATGTGTCACATTCCAGTCTTCTGTTGGATTACTGCCATGGTTCTTAGGAACATGTTCTGAAGAAGTCCCTAAAACTCTGACTGAGATGTACATTCGCTTCCTTCTCACTCTGACAAACATGAAGAACAAGAAGTTCACGAGAAAAATGAATCAGATCCTCGTAATCTGTCAGTCTGTTATCTGTCAGTCTATTGTCCCCACATGCTCCAAGATGGAAACCATTGTCCCTGTACCTAAGAAAGCAAAGGTAATTGAACTAAATGACTATCGCCCGTTGCACTCAACTCTGTCATCGTGAAGTGCTTTGAGAGACTAGTCAAGGATCATATCACCTCCACATTACCTGCCACCCTAGACTCACTTCAATTTGCTTACCGCCCCATAGATCCACAGATGATGCAATCTCCACCACACTGCACACCTGGACAAGAGGAATACCTATGTAAGAATGCTGTTCATTGACTATAGCTCAGCATTCAACAACATAGTACCCTCCAAGCTCATCATCAAGCACGAGGCCATGGGTCTGAACCTCGCCCTGTGCAACTGGCTTCCTGACTGGTCGCCCTTAGGTGGTGAAAGAGGAAACAACACCTCCTCTTTGCTGATCCTCAACCCTGGGGCCCCACAAGGGTGTGTGCTCAGCCCTCTCCTGTACTCCCTGTTCACCCATGACATCTCACTCAACGTCAACAAAACTAAGCAAATGATCATGGACTTCAGGAAACAGCAGAAGGATCACCCCCCTATCCACATCAATGGGACCGCAGTGGAGAAGGTGGAAAGCTTCAAGTTCCTCGGCATACACATCACTGACAAACTGAAATGGTCCATCCACAGAGACACTGCGGTGAAGAAGGGGCAAGAGCGTCTCTTCAACCTCAGGAGGCTAAAGAAATTGTCTTAACACCTAAAACTCTCACAAACTTTTACAGATGCACATTTGAGAGCATCCCGTCGGGCTGTATCACCGCCTGGTACGGCAACTGCACCGCCCACAACCGCAAAGCTCTCCAGAGGGTGGTGCGGTCTGCCCAACGCATTACCGGGGGCAAACTTTCCACCCTCCTGAACACCTACAGCACCCGATGCCATAGGAAGGCCAAAAGGATCATCAAGGACATCAACCACCTGAGCCACTGCCTGTTCACCCCGCTATCATCCAGAAGGTGAGGTCAGTACAGGTGCATCAAAGCTGGGACCGAGAGACTGAAAAACACCTTCTATCTCAATGCCATCAGACTGTTAAACAGCCATCTCCAGCACATCAGAGGCTGCTGCCTATAGAGATAGATTAGGAATCACTGGCCACTTTAAGGAAATGAAACACTAGCCACTTTAATAATGTTTATGTATCTTGCATTACTCATCTCATATGTGTAAACTGTACTCTGTACTATTCTACGGTATCTTAGTCACTTTAATTGTGTGTAAATATTACATCACCCATTTCATATGTATATACTGTACTCTAGTCCAATGCCGCTCTGACATATGTATGTATATATTATTATCCATTCCTTACTTAGATTTACGTGCATTTTGGGTATATGTTGTGAAAGTTAGATATTACTTATCAGATATTACTGCACTGTCGGAGCTAGAAGCACAAGCATTTCGCAACACCTGGAATAACATCTGCTAAACACGTGTATGTGACCAATACATTGGATTTGATTTGTACCGATTATTCTGAAGCTTGGAAAACTAGCCTTCCAAAACTTGGAAAAGAGCAATCTGGTGTTTTCTGAAGACGATCTGATAGGGTGTGGCATTGATGTCAAAGAAGCCTTCTTACTCTCAGGGATGTGCACAGAGATCTTCAGAGAGGAGGACCCAATGTTTAGAACAAAGACATACAGCTTTGTGCATCTCACCATTCAAGAGTTCTTCGCTGCACTCTACGTTTCCTACGTTTATGTAAGTGAAAATGTCAACCCGTTCATTTCAAGACATACGAGGTTACCGGTTCCTCTTGATGAGGAAGACATCCTCCCTCAACCTGAAGGTTCTCAGAGAACATTGTTTGACTTGCAGAGGAGTGCTGTGGACGAAGCGTTGAAGAGCGAGACCGGTCATCTCGACCTCTTCCTCCGCTTCCTTCTGGGCATCTCACTGGAGTCCAATCAGATCCTCTTGAAAAGCCTACAGCTCCAGACAGAGGGAGACACAGAGAGCATCCAGAAGACCATCCAGTACATCAAGGATAAGCTCTCACCTGGCAACTATGGCAACCAGGTTTTTTAGATGTTTTGAAGCAGTACTCCTCAGAGCAGTGTATCAATCTCCTTCTCTGTTTGATGGAGTTGAACAATAACTCGCCGGTGGAGGAAATTCAAAGTCGGACTGAGAGGAAGTTGACCCCTGGTCAGTGTTCAGCGCTGGCCTACATGCTGCTGATGTCAGAGGAGGCGCTGGGTGAATTTAACATGAGAAAATACAGTACAACACTAGAGGGTGGTAGGAGACTGGTCCGGTAGTTAGACACTGCAGGAAGGCTATGGAAGGTCAGTTGTTTTTTATCATCAGTTTGCTTTGCAAGCATTTCCAAGAATTCCATGATTACATACAAGCCAAGTCCAGGCCAATGTCTGCAAAGTAATAAGGCACCATTTTAAAACACAATTGAAGCAGAATATTTTGTGGTAGGAGGGCTGCAGTTGACTTACCTTCTATTACCTTGGAAGTGTTTATTGTTTTGTATTAATTCATATGATTCTAAATTGGGATAAATCTGTTTAAACCCACCTGTGAAGTAATTCTAAGTAAGTGAGGAAATTTAATCATAGAATTATATGCATAAATTACCAATAATTTGTATTGGAAATTGCACATTTTTTGTTGGTATTCCTAGGTTTGTGGGATGCGTTCTCAAAGAGGACTTCTATGATACGTTTGGCTCATCTCTGGTGTCGGAGAACAGCCGTCTGACAGAGCTGGACCTCAGCTACAACAAACTGACAGACACCGGGGTGGAGAGGAAGTCCACTGGGCTTATGAGTCCACACTGTAAACTGAAGATACTGAGGTGGGATATTTATCACAAGTGTTTCGAATAATGTCAATCGTTCATTTAGGACCATGTCACCACTTTAGAAGAAATGACTGTGATTCTATATTTGACTCATGACATTGTTTAGGTTTAGAGAGACCTCTGGTTTTGTACTGAAGGGGTTTGGCTGCTGTTGTGACCTGACTTTATTGTCCTTCTGTTGCACCTCACTGTTTCATTACTGGCAGATGCAGATCCATTGGTAGCAATGATAACCAATAATGATTCATGTCAATAAAGCTTTGCTACTGAACTGTTGTGTCTAATCTGTCTACTTAGACGTAACGTCTCATCAATGCACAGTTAACGTTGATATATATCGATGACAACATGACTTGATAATTAAGACTTGCTATAAGCATTCGTAACCGCGCCATTGGATTCATAACATATCCATTCATTCCTAACAGCTCCAGACTAATTGTATACATATCTACTAAATGGTGTGAATTTAGTTTTGATTGAGGTGAACCTGCCAGACACCCTGGTCCTTCTGTTCTGTAGTCACTACACTAGCAACCACGCAGAAGCAATCTGAATTAGTCCAAATGATACTCTACTTTTCATTGCAAAACATTTTGCAACTGTTTGCAACGGTGTCCGACTAATGAATACACCCCTGTTCTCTGACAGGGAGGGGCGGGGAGTAATGAGCTGATAAAGAGAGAGACAGAAGTGGAAGCGAGACTTCTGGCTCTCAAAGTTTCTCTGTTTCAATGGAAGTCAATGTACTAAGTAGACTGCTATCATTGGTGTCTATGGGAGAGCCACCCCCTTCAGTAGACCAGACCCATCTGCTATCATTGGTGTCTATGGGAGAGCCACCCCCTTCAGTAGACCAGACCCAGCTGCTATCATTGGTGTCTATGGGAGAGCCACCCCCTTCAGTAGACAAGACCCAGCTGCTATCATTGGTGTCTATGGGAGAGCCACCCCCTTCAGTAGACAAGACCCAGCTGCTATCATTGGTGTCTATGGGAGAGCCACCCCCTTCAGTAGACCAGACCCAGCTGCTATCATTGGTGTCTATGGGAGAGCCACCCCCTTCTGTAGACCAGACCCAGCTGCTATCATTGGTGTCTATTTGTTATTTTGCGTGTATTGTGTGAGGGGAGTGTGCAGGTGTAAGAAACATGTCTCCCGCCTCCCGGGTAGCGCAGTGGTCTAAGGCACTGCATTGCAGTGCTAGCTGTGACACCAGAGACTCCGGGTTTGAGCCCAGGCTCTGTCGCAGCCGGCCGCGACCGGGAGGTCCATGGGGCGACGCAACAACCCAACCTAGCCGCACTGCTTCTTGACACAATGCACATCCAACCCAGCGTCGTCTGGGTTAGGGAGGGTTTGGCTGGCAGGGATATCCTTGTCTCATTGCGCACTAGCGACTCCTGTGGAGGGCCGGGCGCAGTGCACGCTGACCAGGTCGCCAGGTGTACGGTGTTTCCTCCGACACATTGGTGCGGCTGGCTTCCGGGTTGGATGTGCATTGTGTCAAGAAGCAGTGCGGCTTGGTTGGGTTGTGTTTCGGAGGACGCATGGCTCTTGACCTTCACCTCTCCCGAGTCCGTACGGGAGTTGCAGCGATGAGACAAGACTGTAACTACCAATTGAATACCACGAAATTGGGGGGTAAAAAAAAAAAGAAGAAAAGTGTCCAATCATGTCTGATTCTGGGCAGTGATTGGTCGGCTCTACAGTAGCAATACTAGTTTCGGAACAGTAATGTGGCAGGTTGGTTAGAATCTTATTGGTGACTCGTGATGTCACGGCAAAGAACAGGTGTGCTACTGTCAGACAGACTCCATTTTGACATGAAGACATGACAGACAGCAGACTGACACGACACACAACTGCTATGAGGGATTCTCTACTCCCTGTCTGCTATGGGGGGCTCCTCTCCTCCCTGTCTGCTATGGGGGGCTCCTCTCCTCCCTGTCTGCTATGGGGGGCTCCTCTCCTCCCTGTATGCTATGGGGGGCTCCTCTCCTCCCTGTCTGCTATGGGGGGCTCCTCTCCTCCCTGTCTGCTATGGGGGGCTCCTCTCCTCCCTGTCTGCTATGGGGGGTTCCTCTCCTCCCTGTCTGCTATGAGGGATTCTCTACTTCCTGTCTGCTATGGGGGCTCCTCTCCGCCCTGTCTGCTATGGGGGGCTCCTCTCCTCCCTGTCTGCTATGGGGGCTCCTCTCCTCCCTGTCTGCTATGAGGGATTCTCTACCCCCTGTCTGCTATGGGGGCTCCTCTCCGCCCTGTCTGCTATGGGGGCTCCTCTCCCCCCTGTCTGCTATGGGGGCTCCTCTCCCCCCGTCTGCTATGGGGGCTCCTCTCCTCCCCGTCTGCTATGGGGGCTCCTCTCCTCCCCGTCTGCTATGGGGGCTCCTCTCCTCCCCGTCTGCTATGGGGGCTCCTCTCCTCCCCGTCTGCTATGGGGGCTCCTCTCCTCCCCGTCTGCTATGGGGGCTCCTCTCCTCCCCGTCTGCTATGGGGGCTCCTCTCCTCCCCGTCTGCTATGGGGGGCTCCTCTCCTCCCCGTCTGCTATGGGGGGCTCCTCTCCTCCCCGTCTGCTATGGGGGCTCCTCCCTGTCTGCTATGGGGGCTCCTCTCCTCCCTGTCTGCTATGGGGGCTCCTCTCCTCCCTGTCTGCTATGGGGGCTCCTCTCCTCCCTGTCTGCTATGGGGGCTCCTCTCCTCCCCGTCTGCTATGGGGGCTCCTCCCTGTCTGCTATGGGGGCTCCTCCCTGTCTGCTATGGGGGCTCCTCTCCTCCCTGTCTGCTATGGGGGCTCCTCTCCTCCCTGTCTGCTATGGGGGCTCCTCTCCTCCCTGTCTGCTATGGGGGCTTCTCTCCTCCCTGTCTGCTATGGGGGCTCCTCTCCTCCCTGTCTGCTATGGGGGCTCCTCTCCTCCCTGTCTGCTATGGGGGCTCCTCTCCTCCCTGTCTGCTATGGGGGCTCCTCTCCTCCCTGTCTGCTATGGGGGCTCCTCTCCTCCCTGTCTGCTATGGGGGCTCCTCTCCCCCCTGTCTGCTATGGGGGCTCCTCTCCTCCCTGTCTGCTATGGGGGCTCCTCTCCTCCCTGTCTGCTATGGGGGCTCCTCTCCTCCCTGTCTGCTATGGGGGACTCCTCTCCTCCCTGTCTGCTATGGGGGGCTCCTCTCCTCCCTGTCTGCTATGGGGGCTCCTCTCCTCCCTGTCTGCTATGGGGGCTCCTCTCCCCCCTGTCTGCTATGGGGGGCTCCTCTCCTCCCTGTCTGCTATGGGGGCTCCTCTCCTCCCTGTCTGCTATGGGGGTTCCTCTCCTCCCTGTCTGCTATGGGGGGCTCCTCTCCTCCCTGTCTGCTATGGGGGCTCCTCTCCTCCCCTTCTGCTATGGGGGGCTACTCCTCTAAGTAGCGTGTGTTTGGGGGGGTATGCTGTAGCGTTAACATTTCCCTTAACTGGAACTAAGGGGCCCAAACCATGAAAAACAGCCCCAGACCATGACATCCACCTTCACCCCCACCACCCAAAAATATATTCTCCCTGCTTAACATCAAGAAGGAGTCAAATCCCAAAGATTATACCTGGCAAATGTTAAACCTTTAATTTAAACGTGACCTAGGCCCTAGACCAGGGGTGTCAAACGTCCGGCCCGCGGGCCGGATCAGGCCCGCAAAGGGGTTTAATCCGGCCCGCGATATGATTTTGTAAAGTATAAAAATGAGCTGCAATTTTTCAATAAAAGAAACTGCTGTTCCAATTGCGTCCACTGGATGGCGCAATAGCAATTGTGTTAAGCAAGCAAACTGTTTATACCGGAGCAGAGCAAGTAGGTCAAGCAAGTGCAGCCAGTCCAGATGAGCTACTTTGTTTTGCCCGCGATAATTATTACGGCTTCTACTTTTAACATTTTGTGCTATGGCACCCTCATTGCCCCAATATGTCTCTGTCAAAAAAGAGAAAAGTGGACGCAGAGTGCAGTGTTCCAAGAAAAATGGTCATCCTCCTATTTATTCACGGAATTGAATGGGAAAGCTGTATGTTTGGTGTGTTCACAGCATGTTGCAGTGCTGAAAGAGTATAACCTTCGTCGCCACTATGTGAGTCTTCATGCCGACAAATATGACAACTTTCAAGGACAGCAGAGAAGAGAAGAGAGAAGGTGAATGAACTGTTGGCGGGTCTGAAGAAACAGCAGTCTGTGTTTACTCACAGCCGAGACATCAGTGACGCTGCAGTGAAAGCTAGCTACCTCATTGCTAATGAAATCGCAGTGGCTTCAAAACCATTTAGTGAGGGTGAATTTGTAAAAACATGCATGATGAAGGCAGCGGAGATTGTGTGCCCTGAAAAGCGCCAGGCTTTTGCAAATATCAGCCTGACAAGAAACACAGTTGCAGACAGGATTTCCAATCTTTCAGTGGATTTGGACAGCCAGTTGAAGCAAAAAGTAAAGTCATTTATTGGGTTTTCAGTTGCAATTGATGAAAGTACGGACATTACAGATGTTGCACAACTGGCCATTTTCATCCGCGGAGTTAATGACACATTGACCGTCACCGAGGAGTTCGTGGAGTTGGTGCCGATGACAGATACAACGACAGCAGCTGATATTTTCACCGCACTTGTTGGCGCGCTGGACAGGGTCGGAGTGGACTGGTCCCGCGCTGTCAGCCTGGCTACAGATGGTGCGCCCTCAATGATCGGGAAAAAAGCAGGCGTTGTGACAAAGTTCAAAGAGAAAGTGCAATCTGCAAATGGAGGACGTGATTTTTGGACTTTTTACTGTATTTTGCACCAGGAGGCTTTGTGTTGCAAGTCATTAAAGATGGATAACGTCATGAAGGTGGTCATCCAAACTGTTAATTTCATCCGATCCAGAAGCCTGAATCACCGTCGGTTTGACAGCCTTCTCAGAGAGAAAGACCACATCCATGGCCTGCCATACCACACTGAGGTAAGATGGTTAAGCCGAGGTGCTGTGCTTAGGCGTTTCTTTGATTTACGAGAAGAAATTGAACAGTTCATGGAAGAAAAGGGCAAACCAGTGTTAGAATTTCATTCCGCAGAATGGATGCAGGACCTTGCATTTATGGTGGATGTTACAGAGCACCTGAATAACTTGAACAAACAGCTGCAAGGGCGCAACAAAGTCGTCACGCAGTATTATGACAGCATACGTTCTTTCAAGTTGAAGCTGTCATTGTGGGAGACGCAACTCGCCGGTGGTGATGCAGCTCACTTCCCCTGTCTGAAAAATGTGTGCGCGACCCAACATGTGGCAGACATGAAGCGGTTCAAAGATAAAATAACGAACGGCACTGTTACGGGAGTTTGAGCAACGCTTTCAGATTTTTGGTGAACTGGAGAAAGACTTCAACGTTTTTTGCTCGCCATTCACCGTGAATCCCTCTGATCTGCCCGTCAGCATCCAACTTGAAATAATAGACTTGCAGTGTGACTCGGATATGAAGGGCAAATTTGCCGCAGCTGGCTTGGACACATTTTATCAGAATCTCTTGCCAGGTTACCCCAACTTGACAGCCCTCGCTGCAAAACTGTTGTGCATGTTTGGAACCACATATCTTTGTGAGCAAGTTTTCTCTGTAATGAGCATAAATAAAACAAAGATGCGCTCAAGGCTCACGCACAAGCACTTGAATCACATCCTGAAGTTGGCTGCCACTCAGGATGTGACGCCTGATATTGATGCGCTGGTGAAAGCTAAAAGATGCCAGGTATCAGGAGTCAAATAAACTATGCAACCCCACTTAAAGTGCTGCATGAGACACCCTGATATAGTTCTGTGATCTGTGATATACTTCTGTGAATCACTGAGGCATTGTGTGTTTGTGTGTTCTTTTTCTTTAGAATTTTCAAATAAACTTGGTGTTTTATGATTAATAGTGATGTTGTGCTTGTACTATTGTGGACACACTGTCCTCAGGCTCCAGCTTTATGTTTTATGTTGATCGTATTAAAACAAAGAAAACAATCTGAAGTTGTTGTTTTTAAGTTATATATACCATGATTTTACCGGTCCGGCCCACTTGGGAATAGATTTTCCTTCATGTGGCCCCTGAGCTAAAATGAGTTTGACACCCCTGCCCTAGACAGAGACAGAGAGAGAGAGAGATGGACCGATACACACACAGCTTTGTACTACAAGTTAAGACACTCCTCTCTGCCTATTTGTTTGAATCAATTTTTATCCAATCACCAAGCCTGTTAGAACAGAACAGTTGCCAGAGGTGATGAAACTTTGCGTTTAACCGGAAGTAGCCTACCGTACAACGCCCAGAACAGAGGGAAAAGAAACGAGAACGAGAAAGACGCGCCGTTGTAGACGGGACGACAAGACAACTTACATACGGTAAATGTCGTCTTTTTAATGATTCAAAGCTCTATATGACCGTTATATTGATATGTGTAACATCCTACCCATGTTGTACATTTGTCTTTTTCTGTTTATGTGTTGAGATTTAAATAATGTCTGCTTTGCTGCACGGTGTCTCGCTCTTATCAGACAGACAGTTTTGTATTACAAGCTAAGGCGTATTTGTTTGAATCCATTTCTATCCAATCACCAAACCTGTTAGAACAGTTGCTAGATGTTATAACACTTTACGGTTAACTGTAATGTTCAGGAAGTAGTCTACTATACAACGCTCAGAGTAGACAGGACAAAAAGACAACTTACATACGGTAAATGTCGTCTTTTTAGGGATTCTAAGCTCTATATGACCGTTTATAATGATGTGTTACATCCTACCCATGTTGTACATTTTTGTCTTTTACCATTTTTGTTTATGTGTTGAGATTTAAAGAATTGCTTGCTTTGCTGCACGGTGTCTCGCTCTTATCGTGGTCAGGTCGTCTGTTAAAGAAAATGTATAAACTGGGTGGTTCGAGTCCTGAAAGCTGATTGGCTGACAGCCGTGGTATATTTAAGCAGTAAGGCACCTCTGGGGTTGTGATATATGGCCAAGGGCTGTGTCCAGGCACCTTAGCCGTGGTATATTGGACATATACCACACCTCCTCGGGTCTTATTGCTTAAGTATACTCAGTGGCGTACCAGGTTAAATAACATAAATATACTACGGCATCTTTCTGGAAACTATATCCTTTGTGTATCCTACATGTTTATGATGACAATTCAACCTTATGTGATTATGGCATAGGACTAAAATACTGATACTGAAATGAGACTGTTCTGAGGGCAAAAGGGTGCAACTCGATATAAGGAAGGTGTTCAGTGTATATTTTCTGTTCTCTCTCTGGCTCTCTCAGGGGAAGGGGACTGACTTTCTGATATCATGGATCAGACTCCTCAGTCCCTTGTTCCAGCCCATGACTCTGACCCTCTGTCCATCATTACGGCTCAACCTGCCCCTCCGCCGTCCTCCATTATGGCTCAGGGTGGTTCTGTTGTCGCTGCACCCCAGCTTGTTGGCTGCAATGTCGGAGGTTCAGTTTATCAACACATCAGTGTTACTCTCCCTTCACATGGTGCTGGTAAGACAATTCTTTATTGTTATTTTTGTTATAATAGCACAAGAAAAACAAGGCGAATTATTACAGAAATGCTGCTTAGTTAATATGCAGTGTCCCTGTCAAATAATACAATTAAGCTTGGAGCGGCAGGTAGCCTAGTGGCTAGAGTTTGAGTCAGTAACCAAACGGTTGCTAGATCGAATCCCCGAGCTGACAAAAATCTGTCGTTCTGCCCCTGAACGAGGCACTGTTCCTAGGCCGTCATTGTAAATAAGAATTTGTTCGTAACTGACTTGCCTAGTTAAATAAAAAATATATATTTTGTGTTCTGAAAGGGTACGACAGTTGAACTAAGTTAATGAAGTATTTGTAAGTTGTATTCTTCAAGAATCAATGGATATACAGTATAGAATTAATTTTAAAGTCCAAAAATGGATGTCCCAATTGTAGACTAACACACACACACACACACACACAAAAACACAATCATGAAGTACGCCCATAAAGGAAATTGGACTTTGAAACCAGTAACTGAAGTAAAGATACTTTATACATCCAACGACACTATCAATTTTCTTTCCTCATTAGATGAAGATCTGCCAAAAGTCAAGGACAAACACAAGTCCAACATGAAGAAGAAGTTTGGGAGCATCTTTGAGGGGCTTGGAAAACGGGGAAACCCAACATTACTTGACAAGATCTACACAGAGCTCTACATCACAGCTGGGGAGAGTGAAGGGGTTAATAAAGAGCATGAGGTATGGCAGATTGATGATACGGCTCGGACCACAGCATTTCAAGACCATGCAATCAACTGCAATGACATCTTTAGATCTTTAGACCCTAAGACAGAGGAACAAAATGACAAATCCCAATCCAAACAAGAGGAACCCATCAGAACTGTGCTGACAAAGGGAATCGCTGGCATCGGAAAAACAGTCTCAGTGCAGAAGTTCATCCTTGACTGGTCAGAAGGAATAACCAATCAGGATGTAGATTTTGTCTTCGCACTTCCATTTAGGGACTTGAATTTGATCAAAGATGACTGCAATCTATTGGAACTCCTGAGTGACTTCCACCCTGATCTAACAGATATGAAGGATGCAAAGAAGGTGGTCAGCGGTAAAGTCATGTTCATCTTGGATGGCCTCGATGAAAGCCAACTTCCACTGTGTTTCCGTAACAACAAGAGGTTGTCTAATGTAACCAAGACAACATCAGTGGACGTGCTGCTGACAAACCTCATCAAGGGGAATCTGCTTCCTTCTGCTCTCCTCTGGATAACCTCCCGACCAGCAGCAGTTGATAAGATACCCTCTGACTGTTTTGACCGTGTCACTGAAGTTCGAGGATTCAACGACCCACAGAAAGAAGAATACTTCAAGAAGAGATTCAGTGATGATGAGAACCTGGCCAGCAAAATCATCTCCCACATAAAGACATCAAGAAGCCTCCACATCATGTGCCACATACCGGTCTTCTGTTGGATTACTGCCATGGTTTTGGGGAAAATGTTGAGTGAAAATGACCATGGAAAACTCCCTAAAACTTTGACTGAGATGTACATTCGCTTCCTACTCACTCTGACAAACATGAAGAACAAGAAGTATCACGAGAAAAATGAATCAGATCCTCGTAATCTGTCAGAGTCTGACGTACAGATCATTCTGAAGCTTGGGAAACTAGCCTTCCAAAACCTGGCAAAGAGCAATTTGGTGTTTTCTGAAGACAATTTGAGAGAGTGTGGCATTGATGTCAACGAAGCCTTCTTGCTCTCAGGGATGTGCACAGAGATCTTCAGAGAGGAGGACCCAATGTTTCAAGCAAAGATGTACAGCTTTGTGCATCTCACCATTCAAGAGTTCTTTGCAGCACTCTATGTTGCTTTCTCATATGCCAGTGGAAATGTCAACCCATTTCGTTTAAGAGACTACCAAGAGCTACCAAGAACAAATGACAGTGATTCTGGGGACACATATTTTGGAGACAGCGATGATGACTACAGGGATGATGGCTACAGCGAGGATGAAGACTACAGGCCACAACACAGAGGTTCTGAGCAGCAGCACAAAACACTGCATGACTTGCAGAGGAGTGTTGTGGATAAAGCGTTGAACAGCAAGACTGGTCACTTAGACCTCTTCCTCCGCTTCCTTCTGGGCATCTCACTGGAGTCCAATCAGATCCTCTTGAAAAGCCTACAGCTCCAGACAGAGGGAGACACAGAGAGCATCCAGAAGACCATCCAGTACATCAAAGATAGACTTTCAGATGAAAGACAATATCCTTCCCCAGAGAGGTGCATCAATCTCTTTCACTGTTTGATCGAGTTGAACGATACCTCATTTGTGAATGAAATTCAAAGGTTCTTGACGTCCAAAAACCCTGCTGAGAAGAAGCTGACGCCTGCACAGTGCTCGGCGATGGCATACGTACTCTTGATGTCAGAGGAAGTGTTTGACAAACTGGACCTGAAAGTGTACAACACGTCAGATGAGGGGCGTAAGAGGCTGGTCCCAGCTGTTCGATGCTGCCGAAAGGCTATGTGAGTTGAAGTGTTGATGTGTACAGTATGTCACTATATGTCTTCTAGCCATTTAATTAGTCCTATACTACATCCACACCTCTCATAATAAACATCTCTCCTCTGTAGACTAGCAGACTGCCGCCTTACGACGAGTTGCTGTGAAACGGTGGCATCTGCACTACAGCTGCCTGACTCCCACCTGAGAGAGCTAGACATCAGCGTCAATTCCCTGTTGGACCTGAAGCCCCTCTCTGTTGGACTGAGGAGTCCCAACTGCCGACTGGAGTCACTTAACCTGAGCCATATCAAGCTGGAAAGATCAGGACCAGAGCTTCTAAAGGCTGTGCTGATGGGTCCTCTCAACCATCTACTTGTGTTGAGGTGAGTGCTGATGGGTCCTCTCAACCATCTACTTGTGTTGAGGTGAGTGCTGATGGGTCCTCTCAACCATCTACTTGTGTTGAGGTGAGTGCTGATGGGTCCTCACAACCATCTACTTGTGTTGAGGTGAGTGCTGATGGGTCCTCACAACCATCTACTTGTGTTGAGGTGAGTGCTGATGGGTCCTCACAACCATCTACTTGTGTTGAGGTGAGTGCTGATGGGTCCTCACAACCAGCCACTTGTGTTGAGGTGAGTGCTGATGGGTCCTCACAACCAGCCACTTGTGTTGAGGTGAGTGCTGTGCCTGGACCAACACACAGCAGAACACTTTTGAACAGTTAGTAACCGTCAAATCTACTCTGGCAAAGAAACCAAGCAATAGCTATAATGATAAACAACTTAAATGACGGTGGCATGCATGTTGGCAAGTTTGACCAATTCAATAATCTTTTGTTGTTTCACATAGACTCACCGGGTGCGATCTCAAAGATGACATTTGTGAAACCGTTGCCTCAGCTCTCCAGTCAGCTGGCTCATGTCTGACAGAGCTGGATCTCAGCTACAACAAACTGACAGACACCGGGGTGAAGCAGATCTCCAATGGTCTTTTGAGTCCACACTGTAAACTGAAGATCCTGAGGTGAGTAATGAAAATGTAATAAAAAATTAAAGGGGAAGTTCAGGATCAATAGAAGGGATTGGGACATACGTGCCATTTTTCAAAATGGTCAAATCAACTCCATATGTGGTTTGACATTAGGTGATTTGTTCATTTATGTAAAAACATTGCACACATGCCCTTATCCATTACCATTGATTGTTAACTAGCTTCTTAGTCCAGGATTTGGCTTAATCTGTGTCTGGAAAACGGCCCTACAAGTTAATTTATTCTGGATTAAAGACAGCTCCCCTTTACATTTTGTTTATACATTTTTTTTATGTTGGACAGACTGACTGGTTGTGAGGTTACAGAGGAGTCCTGTGGAAGTTTGTCCTCTGCTATAGCAGTCTCTCAGCTCGAGGAGCTGCGTCTGGGCTGCAACAAACTGGGAGACTCTGGAGTAAAGCTGCTGTCTGCTGGACTGATGGATCCACACTGTCAGATACATACTCTGGGGTGACAAATAAACTGCTATGTTTCATCTTCCGTATGTTATAGTAGAATAAGCATTTTATTACTGCATCTTTAAAACTGTACCGTAACAATGGAAACACCAAGACAACAGTGTTAAATTCTCTCTCTTTCTCTCCCAAGGCTAAGGGAGTGTAATCTCTCCAGACGTTCCTGTGTCTCTCTGGCTCCTGTCCTGTGGTCATACTCAGTACTGAGAGAGCTGGACCTGAGGGACAACAATCTGTGGTACTCTGGAATGAGGCTCCTCTCTGCTGGACTGAGGAACCCCAAATGTGCCTTACAGAATCTTAGGTAGATTATACATTTGATATTGTGAAATCATACTGTAAACCTCATAACTTAGGTAGATTACACATTTTGATATTGTGAAAGCATACTGTAAACTTCAGAACTCAGAAACAGTAGAATAGGAAGGATTGAACTGCATGTAAATAGAATTGAAACTTTTTAACCAAAAAAAATATATACTCTAGCAGTTGTTCATTGTTTTATGCTGTCTCTTCTCTCTGTAGGCTTTCTGGTTGTCTAGTCACAGAGAAAGGCTGTACGTTTCTTGCCTCCGCTCTGGAGTCAAACCCCTCCCACCTGAGAGAACTGGACCTGAGCTTCAATCACCCAGGAGACTCCGGAGTGAAGCTGCTCTCTGATAGACTGAAAAATCCACACTGTAGACTGGATAAACTCTGGTAAATGGAAAATGTAGTTGATTTGACTTTTGCTTCTGTAAATTGCGCCGACAGAGATGGTCACCTTGTTTCGCGTTCTTAGGAATCAATGCAGTATCTTTTTTTTTTTCTTGCATTGTTAACCCAGGAAATCTTAAGTCTTATTACATACAGCCAGGAAGAACTATTGGATGTAAGAGCAACGTCAACTTACCAACATTACGACCAGGAATATGACTTTCCCGAAGCGGATCCTCTGTCCGAACCACCACCCAGGACAATGGATCTAATCCCAGTAGCCGACCCAAAACAACGGCGCCGTAGAAGGGGCAGACAGAGCAGCCTCCTGGTCAGGCTCCGTAGACGTGCTCACTGCACCCGAGTATACTACTCGCCAATGTCCAGTCTCTTGACAACAAGGTAGACGAAATTTGAGCAAGGGTTGCCTTCCAGAGAGACAGAGATTGTAGCATTCTCTGTTTCACGGAAACATGGCTCTCTCGGGATATGTTGTCGGAATCGATTCAGCCACTGGGCTTCTCCATGCATCGCGCCAACAGAGATAAACACCTCTCTGGGAAGAGGAAGGGCGGGGGTGTATGCTTCTTGATAAACGACTCATGGTGCAATCATAACAACATACAGGAACTCAAGTCCTTCTGCTCACCCGACCTAGAATTCCTTACAATCAAATGCCGGCCATTTTACCTACCAAGAGACTTTTCGTCAGTTATATTCACAGCTATGTACATTCCCCCTCAAACAATTCACTGGACCCTATGTAAACTGGAAACTATATATCCGGAGGCTGCATTTATTGTAGCTGGGGATTTTAACAAAGCAAATTTGAGAACAAGGCTACCTAAATTTTATCAGCATATTGATTGCACGACACACAGGGCTGATTCTCGACCACTGCTACTCTAACTTCCGCAATGCATACAAAGCCCTCCCCTGCCCTCCTTTCGGCAAATCCGACCACGACACCATCTTGCTCATTCCGTCTTATAGGCAGAAACTCAAACAGGATGTACCAGTGACGAGAACCATTCAACACTGGTCTGACCAATCGGAAGCCACGCTTCAAGATTGTTTTGATCACGCAGGCTGGAATATGTTTCGGTCAGCCTCAGAGAACAACATTGACCTATTCGCTGACTCGGTGAGTGTGTTTATAAAGAAGTGCATTGGAGATGTTATTAAAACCTACCCTAACCAGAAACTGTGGATGGATGGCGGCATTCGTGCAAAACTGAAAGTGTGATCCAACGTATTTAACCATGGAAAGAGGTCTGGAAATATGGCTGAAGTGTAGTTATTCCCTCCGCAAGGCAATCAAACAAGCGAAATGCCGGTACAGGGACAAGGTGGAGTCGCAATTCAACGGCTCAGACACGAGACGTATGTGGCAGGGTCTACAGGAAATCACGGACTACAAAAACAGCCACATCACGGACACTAACGTCACGCTTCCAGACAAACTAAACACCTTCTTTGCCCACTTTGAGGATAATACAGCGCCACAGTCACGGCTTGCTAACAAAGATTGCGTCTCTCCTTCTCTGTGGCTGACGTGAGTAAAACATTTAAACGTGTTAACCCTCGCAAGGCTGCTGGCCCAGATGGCATTACCTAGCCACGTCCACAGAGCATGCGCAGACCAGCTGGATGGTGTGTTTACGGACATATTCAATCGCTCCCTATCCCAGTCTGTTGTCCCCACATGCTTCAAGATGGCTACCGTTGTTCCTCTACCCAAGAAGGCAAAGATAACTGAACTAAATGACTACCGCCCCGTAACACTTACTTCTGTCATCATGAAGTGCTGAGAGGCTAGTCAAGGATCATATCACTGCCACCTTACCGGCCACCCTAAACCCACTTCAGTTTGCATACCGCCCCAACAGGTCCACAGATGACGCAATCGCCATCATACTGCACACTGCCCTATCCCATCTGGACAAGAGGAATACCTATGTAAGAATGCTGTTCATTGACTACAGCTCAGAATTCAACACCATAGTACCCTCCGTGGCCATGCACTCCTCCAACTCAATCATCAAGTTTGCAAGCAACACAACAGTAGTAGGCTTGATCACCAACAACGATTAGACCGCCTAAAGGGAGGAGGTGAGGGCACTTGGAGTGTGGTGTATCACAGCCTGGTACGGCAACTGCACGACCCTCAACCGCAAGGCTCTCCAGAGGGTGGTGCGATCTACACAACGCATCACCGGGGGCAAATTACCTGCCCTCCATGACACCTACAGCACCCGATGTCACAGGAAGGCCAAAAATATCATCAAGGACAACAACCACTCGAGCCACTGCCTGTTCACCCCGCTATCATCCAGAAGGCGAGGTCTGTACAGGTGCATCAAAGCTGGGACTGAGAGACTGAAAAACAGCTTCTACCAGACTGCTAAACAGCAATCACTAACTCAGAGAGGCTGCTACCTACATTGAGACCCAATCACTGGCCACTTTAATAAATTGATTACTTGTCACTTTATACAATGCCACTTTAAGAATGTTTACATTATGACATTTTATACCATCTATTGCACTTTACATATGCCACTCAGCCATCGCTCATCCATACACTTATATGTACATATTCTCATTCACCCCTCTAGCTTTGTGTGTATTAGGTAGTTGTTGGGGAATTGTTAGATATTACTGCATTGTCGGAACTAGAAGCACAAGCATTTCGCTACACTCGCAATAACATCTGCTAACCATGTGTCTGTGACCAATAAAATGTGATTTGATAACACCTCATTGCTCAATGGGCTTCCAAGACTATTTTATATAGTGAAATCAAGGCAATCTCCACTGTAATCAGGTTCAATAGGTCCTACATTACTTTTTTTTGTCCCACAGTTTGGACCATAGTGGAGAGTCCAGAATCAAACCAGGCCTGAGGAAATGTGAGTCATCAAACTACAATTAGAAAAATAAAAGGTAGCTTTTTAAGCAAATTGTAAAGAGAGCATAACATATGTGTTTCTGCTGTTTTGTCTTGCTACAGATGCCTGCCAGCTGAAGTTGGACTTAAGGTCAGCAGATGGTGACCTGACTCTGTCCGAGGACAACACGAAGGTGGTGAGGAGAACGCAGGTTCACCCATATCCTTATTTTGATTTCTCGGATTCAGATGACTCCGATTGCTCACATCGGACCAAAAAGTTGGATAAGTGGGCCAAAGTACGCTGCAGGGAGCCCCTGTCTGATGGTCGTTTCTACTGGCAGGTTGAATGGACTGGCTGGGTTGACATTGGGGTGACATATACACCCAGATGGGATATTGAGAAGAAGAGGTCTTGGGGGCTTTTCTGCTGCAATGAACAGTACACATTTATTCATAGTAACAGGATCTCAGTTATATCAGTACCCAGACCTGACCCAAAGTGTATAGGAGTGTATCTCGACTTTCCGGACGGCACTCTGTCCTTTTACAGCGTCTCCTCTGGTACACTGACCCACCTGCACACATTCCACACCACGTTCACTGAGCCACTCTACCCTCAGTTCCAAATCATGTGTGATGAGATTGAGATATTTGGCTCAGTTAAGATCCAAACTCTGTGAATGAAAAGCAGCCATCACCAGAGTAACTGACAGAGATGTTTTTTTATTCATTATGTCTGTATTTTTTACTACATCTTCACTCAGAGAGAAGACAATGATGTTTTGATTAGAAACCTTTATATAATAAACGTAATAAATATTTACCATTCACACATTGTTCAGCTTTGAGTGTGGAAATGGTCTTTGGAAGTTGTTTCATGTTTATTATTCATTATGTTTTATTATTAACATGTTTATAATTATTAGTTTGTGTAAAAGCTATTTGAGTTTAGTTGAAGTGTCAGGCCCTGACCTGAGAGAGACGGTTTATTTATCTATTTTGTTAGGTGTGGGGTGGGCAGTCTGTTATATTTCCATGTTGTCTTTCTTTGATTGGCCGAGTATGGTTCCTAATCAGAGGCAGCTGTCTATCGTTGTCTCTGATTGGGAATCATACTTAGGCAGCCCTTTTTCCTTCCTTCAGTGTGGGATCTTGTTTTTGTACAGTTCAGTTAGCCTGCAGAACGTGATGTTCGTGTTCCATTGTTTATTGTTTTGATTTAGTGTTCTGAGTTAAAATAAATATTTGAACATGAGCATTCACCACGCTGCACCTTGGTCTCCTCATTTTGACGAACGTCACATGAAGCAGCGAGAGAGTCACTACAGAATAATAGAAGAAAGAGAGAGGGAGACAATAAAAGGACAATGATACTGCAGAGTGGTTGAGGAAAGAGAGGGAGGGGGGAGGAGAGAGAGTGATAGGAAATATTTTTATAACGTAACCAAGATAGGCTGTGGTCTGTCGTTTCCAATGGTAACAGATGAGTCATAGTGGGCAGAACAAGCAAGGAGGTGGGCAGAGCCGAGCACAATCTAGGGAGATCCTGTTGGCGGTGTTCTAGCATGCATTTGCATATTTCCGTTAGGGAACGCCTACTCTGTGAAGTGCGCGTGTGCAATAACAAAATTTGCCTTTTCACTCCTAAACAACACGTTTTAAAACTTTGGCAAAGGGTAAAGTATACAAAGTTAACAGATTCTAGTTTGGGAAACTGAAAACTTTGAGATCAAATGTTTCATAGATGAGAAAATTGTCCAAAATTGATCTCGTTCCATTTTCACCTGTTGCGGATCCTTCACATTTATGCATCAGGTGAAATATCTGTCATTGTTCTATCTGTGGTGATAATGCAGACTGCTAGAGGAAAGCGAGAGACCTAATGTCTACCTGGCCAATCACTCCACCGTGGACTTGGAACAGCCTTTACGACATTTACATTTTAGTCATTCAGCAGACGCTCTTATCCAGAGCGACTTACAGTAGTGAATGCATACGTTTCATACATTATTTTTTTCTCCGTACTGGTCCCCCGTGGGGAAAAGAGGTCCACCTCTACAATGCAGCAATCCCAACTTTCGCCAGGACCCTGAAGGACATCACCCTCAACCGTAGGCCCAGCACTTCACATAGGAGCAACAGAGCAATGAACACCCCGCCTAGACCAGCGAGACACACTCCCAGACCTGCAAGACCCCCTCCTGAAGGACCTGCACCGAGAGAACCCACTCCAAGAGGACCTAAACCCAGACCACAGCATCACCAGCCACACCCAAACCAGCTAAGACCACCCCAAGCAAACCCTGGCCACACCCCCGCATATCAGACCTATGCCCCTTCTGCCCACCCCATGCCCCCCGCCCCTGCGGCAAGGACCTCAACATGACAGCAGGACGTATGCCCAGGCCGTGAGCAGCGCAACTGGGCCAACCCCCACTATTACTCCCGCCGAAGACTCATCCTGTGACCTAAGAGGTATGTATCAGATGCTCAACATACTCTGCTCACACCTACTGTGATGGTCCAGGCCTAAACCACACAAAAACAACACTAGACACTATGGAACACAAAGCTTTTACTATCTCATCCTGGAATTTAAAAGGTCTGAGGTCATCTGCCTTTGGCCTAAAGAGCAGGAACCTAGACATCAAATAAATTGGAAATACAGACCTTGTCATTCTACAAGAAACGTGTTATAAAGGTATCCCACTGGTTGCACTCTAGGTTACAGAGAGCTGGTAGTCCCATCCACCACACTACCAGGTGGGTGGTATAGAGGAGACGGACCCACTGGTTGCACTCTAGGTTACAGAGAGCTGGTAGTCCCATCCACCACACTACCAGGTGGTATAGAGGAGACGGACCCACTGGTTGCCTACTAGGTTACAGAGAGCTGGTAGTCCCATCCACCACACTACCAGGTGGGTGGTATAGAGGAGACGGACCCACTGGTTGTCCTCTAGGTTACAGAGAGCTGGTAGTCCCATCCACCACACTACCAGGTGGTATAGAGGAGACGGACCCACTGGTTGCCTACTAGGTTACAGAGAGCTGGTAGTCCCATCCACCACACTACCAGGTGGGTGGTATAGAGGAGACGGACCCACTGGTTGTCCTCTAGGTTACAGAGAGCTGGTAGTCCCATCCACCACAATACCAGGTGGGTGGTACAGAGGAGACGGACCCACTGGTTGTCCACTAGGTTACAGAGAGCTGGTAGTCCCATCCACCACACTACCAGGTGGGTGGTACAGAGGAGACGGACCCACTGGTTGCCCACTAGGTTACAGAGAGCTGGTAGTCCCATCCACCACACTACCAGGTGGGTGGTACAGAGGAGACGGACCCACTGTTGCCCACTAGGTTACAGAGAGCTGGTAGTCCCATCCACCACACTACCAGGTGGGTGGTACAGAGGAGACGGACCCACTGTTGCCTACTAGGTTACAGAGAGCTGGTAGTCCCATCCACCACACTACCAGGTGGGTGGTACAGAGGAGACGGACCCACTGTTGCCCACTAGGTTACAGAGAGCTGGTAGTCCCATCCACCACACTACCAGGTGGGTGGTACAGAGGAGACGGACCCACTGTTGCCCACTAGGTTACAGAGAGCTGGTAGTCCCATCCACCACACTACCAGGTGGGTGGTACAGAGGAGACGGACCCACTGGTTGTCCTCTAGGTTACAGAGAGCTGGTAGTCCCATCCACCACACTACCAGGTGGGTGGTATAGAGGAGACGGACCCACTGGTTGCCCACTAGGTTACAGAGAGCTGGTAGTCCCATCCACCACACTACCAGGTGGGTGGTACAGAGGAGACGGACCCACTGTTGCCCACTAGGTTACAGAGAGCTGGTAGTCCCATCCACCACACTACCAGGTGGGTGGTACAGAGGAGACGGACCCACTGTTGCCCACTAGGTTACAGAGAGCTGGTAGTCCCATCCACCACACTACCAGGTGGGTGGTACAGAGGAGACGGACCCACTGTTGCCCACTAGGTTACAGAGAGCTGGTAGTCCCATCCACCACACTACCAGGTGGGTGGTACAGAGGAGACGGACCCACTGTTGCCCACTAGGTTACAGAGAGCTGGTAGTCCCATCCACCACACTACCAGGTGGGTGGTACAGAGGAGACGGACCCACTGGTTGTCCTCTAGGTTACAGAGAGCTGGTAGTCCCATCCACCACACTACCAGGTGGGTGGTACAGAGGAGACGGACCCACTGGTTGCCCACTAGGTTACAGAGAGCTGGTAGTCCCATCCACCACACTACCAGGTGGGTGGTACAGAGGAGACGGACCCACTGTTGCCCACTAGGTTACAGAGAGCTGGTAGTCCCATCCACCACACTACCAGGTGGGTGGTACAGAGGAGACGGACCCACTGTTGCCCACTAGGTTACAGAGAGCTGGTAGTCCCATCCACCACACTACCAGGTGGTATAGAGGAGACGGACCCACTGGTTGTCCTCTAGGTTACAGAGAGCTGGTAGTCCCATCCACCACACTACCAGGTGGGTGGTACAGAGGAGACGGACCCACTGGTTGCCCACTAGGTTACAGAGAGCTGGTAGTCCCATCCACCACACTACCAGGTGTGAAACAGGAAAGAGATTCAAGGGGTATGCTAATTTGGTATAGAGCAGACCTAACCCACTCTATTAAATTAGTCAACATTTTACATCTGGCTAGAAATTAACAAGGAAATTATCTCAACAGAGAAATGTCCTCATGTGTGCTACCTATATCACCCCAATATAATCCCCATACTTTAACAATGACAGCTCCTCCAACCTAGAGGGGGAGATCAACCATTTCCAGGACCAGGGACATGTACTAGTCTGTGGCGACCTAAATGCCAGAACTGGACAAGAACCTGACACCCTCAGCACACATGGGGACAAACACCTACCTGGAGGTGACAGCCTTCCCTTCCCCATATGCCCCCCTAGACACGACTACATAACCAACAAAAACGGGTCACAACTCCTGCAGCTCTGTCAGCTGTTAGCCAGCCTGTCAGCTTAGTGGAGTCTGCCACTAGCACAGTCAGTGTAGTCAACTCAGCTATCCCCATTGAGACCGTGTCTGTGCCTCGATCTAGGTTGGGCAAAACTAAACATGGCGGTGTTCACCTTAGCAATCTCACTGGAATAAAGACCTCCTCCATTCCTGCCATTATTGAAAGAGATTGTGATACCTCACATCTCAAAATAGGGCTACTTAATGTTAGATCCCTCACTTCCAAGGCAGTTATAGTCAAAGCCAATTCCTCCTTTGGCCATCTCTCCTTCCAGTTCTCTGCTGCCAATGACGAATGAACTACAAAAATCACTGAAACTGGAAACACTTATCTCCCTCACTAGCTTTAAGCACCAGCTGTCAGAGCAGCTCCCAGATTACTGCACCTGTACATAGCCCATCTATAATTTAGCCCAAACAACTACCTCTTCCCTTACTGTATTTATTTATTTTGCTCCTTTGCACCCCATTATTTCTATTTCTACTTTGCACTTTCTTCCACTGCAAATCCACCATTCCAGTGTTTTACTTGCTATATTGTATTTACTTTGCCACCATGGACTTTTTTGCCTTTACCTCCCTTATCTCACCTCATTTGCTCACATTGTATATAGACTTATTTTTCTACTGTATTATTGACTGTATGTTTGTTTTACTCCATGTGTAACTGTGTTGTTGTATGTGTCGAACTGCTTTGCTTTATCTTGGTCAGGTCGCAGTTGTAAATGAGAACTTGTTCTCAACTTGCCTACCTGGTTAAATAAAGGTGAAATGAAATAATCACTGATCATAATCTTTATGTGATTGGCCTGACTGAAACATGGCTTAAGCATGATGAATTTACTGTGGTAAATGAGGCCTCACTTCCTGGTTACACTAGTGACCATATCCCGCAAAGGCAGAGGTGTTGCTAAGGTGTTGCGAATTTTCCAAGCTGTTTAAAGGCACAGTCAACTTAGTGTATGTAAACTTCCGTCCCACTAGAATTGTGATACAGTGAATTATAAGTGAAATAATCTGTCTGTAAACAATTGTTGGAAATTACTTGTAGACGCACAAAGTAGATATCCTAACCGACTTGCCAAAACAATAGTTTGGTAACAAGAAATTTGTGGAGTGGTTGAAAAATGATTATTAACGACTCCAACCTAAGTGTATGTAAACTTCTGACTTCAACTGTATATACATAATGACATTTGAAATGTATTTTATTATTTTGGAACTTCTGAGTGTAATGTTTACTGTAAATTTGTATTGTTTACTATCTACTTCACTTGCATTGGCAATGTTAACATATGTTTCCCATGCCAATAAAGCCCTTAAATTGAATTAAATTGAATTGAGAGAGAGAGAGAGGGAGGAGGGGGGATAAAGGGAGAGTGATAGAGAAAGAGAGAAATGAGGGGGAGAGTGATACTACAGAGTGATAGAGGAAAGAGAGAGAGAAAGGGAGGAGGAGTGGAGATAAAGGGAGAGAAATGGAGAGCGATATAGGAAAGAGATATAGGAAAGAGAGAGAGAGGGTGAGAGGGGATAGAGGGGGAGAAGGGATAGAGATAGCGGGAAGAGTGAGGGAGGAGGGGAATAAAGAGAGAAAAGAAGAGAGAGACAAGGAGGAGGGGGAGAAAGGGAGCGAGAGAGGAAAGAGAGGGAGGGGGAGAAAGGGAGCGAGAGAGGGAGGAGAGAGGGAGGAAGAGGGGGAGAAAGGCAGAGATAGAGGAGAAAGGGAGCGAGAGGAAAGAGAGAGGGAGGAGGAGGGGGAGAAAGGCAGAGAGAGGAGAAAGGGAGGGAGATGGAGGAAAGAGAGAGACAAGGAAGAGGGGGAGAAAGGGAGCGAGAGAGGGAGGAGGAGGGGGAGAATTATACTGTTGAGCAGAGGTGGGAAAACCTTTTGTCTCAGATACAAAAATGTAGCCAATTTGTTTGTTTGATTTCTTCATCAAAATCTATTTGAGGGATGGAAAAAAGGGCCTTTATTGGAAAATATATAGGTCCGTTATAATTTATACATACTTTATATCTAGTATCTAGTTGAAGACGTTCAAGGGTTGCCTGGAGTGTTTTCCTCCTCCTCCCCTCTCCTCCTCCTCCTCTCCTCCTCCTCCTCCTCCCCCTCCTCTCCTCTCCTCTCCTCTCCTCCTCCTCCTCCTCCTCCTCCTCCCCCTCCCCTCTCCTCCGGTGTATGTGAATGTGTGTGGGTTTTGTTTGAGTGTCAGTGTAGTGTGTGAGTTATTGTGTATATACTCTGCATAAGCAGTATAGTCTTGTGAGTGTGCATAGAGTCAGTGCAAGACAGGGTCAGTGGGTTACCATTGGGTAACCATTTAGCAGTCTTATGGTTTGGGGGTAGAAGCTGTCAGACAGGCTCAGAGAACTGATGCTCTGGTACAGTTTGCCGGAAGGTAGCAGAGTAAACAGTCTATGGCTTGTATATTGGCTGGTGTTGCTAAACCTTTAGAAACTCCAAATTAATTATTAACCTTAAAAGGGCGTGCCAAGGCTATGTTATCGCATTTGACCGTCGATATTGCGACAATACAAGTTATGAGTAGGCATTGGCAGGTGTTGCAAGAGAGCATAGACATTAAAACCTGCCTACAAATGAGATCATGAGGGAAGTGAAAATTTAGTCAGAGACAAAGAACACTTTGATTAGACAAAGAAACTTAGGCTGAGTGTGGTGAGTGCACTGTAACAAATTGCTGTAGTTTTTACAGTAAAAGCGCACAGAAATTCCCTGTTTTATCCATTAACAATGTGTTAATGTTACAGTAAATGTTACAAAAGCAAACAAAATACAGGTATGATGATTTACAGCGAATAACAGTTTGTCCTAGGCACATTGGATTATGGGATTGCACGGTCTTTTCGGGTGAATTCTTGTACAAGACCTCTACACTGAAGCAGTCATCAGGTGGGTTAAATCATGTTTTACATTCATCAGCCATACAATAAGATGATTTCTCACTAGGTTACGGCTCCCGACGTAACATTAGCCTACAGAATCACATAGCCTATTGTAAAGAATTGGCTATTTGGACACATCGCGCTTTCCACTTGCCCGAGCAGTCTCCTGATGGAAGAGAACATCTGCAATTGCGGTCAGTAGGCTACATGAACCGAGGTAAAGACAGTTTCAGGTTGGATATTCGACAGATATTCGCCTGTAGTTTTCCTAACGTCCACCAACAGCAGTTAGGGGCCGTCAACATAGTGACAAACCACATTTTTCAAATTTCAATAGCTTTTTAACCATTACTTCTAAAAATGTTAAAACTGGTTGTAGCTAACCCAATGGCATAGACACACATTTCACACACCTTTTTTTTGTTGATTTTCAATTATTTATTTAATTTGAAAAAATTCAATAGCTCCTTGGTCATGTGACCTACTGACCTCAAAAAAGGTTCAGCATGTCCACTGACTACCCTTCTATATTGCACACCCTTTAGTTTGTCCATTTTCATTTCACACGTTTTTACATGAATTGTTCAAACCTTCTAATTTCAATAGCTCCTTGGTCATGTGAACTACTGACCTCAAACAAACTTCCGAATGGCCACAGACTAACCTTATATATTACACACCCTTCCTTTAAGCATCTCTGTTCAAACACCTCTCCTGTCCTGGCTCCATACAGCCGGATCTTCTGCGGATCTTTTCAGTGTCCATGTGAAAGATAGTTATTGCGAGGCTGGAACATTTGTTAACTTCCACTTATTTTGTTGAACACCCATGTGAAATGAAGGCCTGCAAAACTGCCTCTCTCCCTCCACAGATCTGATTCCGAGCTTCTGTGGCCTTTTTTAATACGTCCCATGTTTTTTCGATTAGTTAGGTTTCGTCAATGAGACATTTTATTTTGCATAAAGATGTTTTGACATTTGGCAATGTTGTTAAAATCTTGCTTGTCTCACAGTCAAGCTGACAATAGTTTTGGATATATTTGCGAGTGGGCAAATTAACTATGGCGCATGTCTACTGTCAATCCTTCAATACTATGGACTAAAATAGCCAATGAAAATACGTGAAAAAGCTTATTTGTCAATAGGTAGGTAAAGGCGCAGCAGGGTAAAACGGTTGCCATGTCAGCACCCACTGTCTATTTCTAGTTGCTTATTACACTATATTAAAATACCAAAACAGATAATCACAATACGAAAAATCCACCCCGTACAAAACCACTTTGTAAGAAATTACTGTTAATATTTGTTCATTTTGAACCAAAACATTTACCTGGACAATAAATGACTTACAATGTCCTCTTTGCATTAACGGCTGTGAAAGGCAGACTGGAGTCTTGAGCCAAAGAGCTGGGTGACCAAAGCAAATATTAAACAAACTTGTAAAAGTATGCTTTAGACTAACAACAACCAGCTTAGTGGTCAACATGACTGTCACGCCTGCTCTCCCTCCCTGGCGCTCGAGCGCCAGGCTGCCCATCATTACCCACTCCTGTCACCATCATTATGCACACCTGTTACCATCGACACGCGCATCAGCTCTTTATTGGACTCAGCTGGACTAAATCACCTGTCAGCATTAATGTCTTTATGTTTTCATGTCCAGACACTGTTGGTGTTCCGTTTCATGTCCGTTATTTATTCAAATGTTCACTCGCTGTACTTACTTCTCGTCTCCAGCGTCTGTCGTTACAATGACAACTCATGTCACAGTACCATGCAGCTGTACGCGGCAGCTACAAAGGACAGTCACATGTATTTCCAAACAAATGTGGACAAAAAAACATAACAATAACTATTACAAACAACAGCAAGTATTGCATGGAGTGCATAAAGACGACCAGTGTACAAGCAAACATAAGTTGCAGTGATCTTGTGCAGAGTGGTGATGGCAGATATACAGAGCATCAAGGCACCCTTCCCTGCGGTTCTACAAATGACATCATGGATCAGGGTTACTTGTTAGAGGGAGAAAAGTAGTAGAGTTTTATTTATGTTTGTCTGCAATGCACTGAGACCAATGGATTTTTCACTCATTGCCAGGTGTGTGACCCAACACGTTTTGGCCCCGTGTGGGCAGCCCTTATCCGCCTCAAGTAGTAATGGCCCACAGTCATATATTAAACAGTAGATGGGCTGATGTCATAGGCCAACTTTATTTACTCTGAGGCCACCCTCAGGCAAATGAGTCCGTTACATCTGGACCAGAACCAGGTTATTCTCCAGGGCTGTGACCCTCATCAAAAAACAAGTCCAAAAAATAGTGATGACTACAACAGCACCCCCCTCTACTGTCCATATCCCACAGCTGACTTAACATTTACCATTGCACGGAGCTGTTGTATTTCTTTATTAACATTCATACAGCTGTGAAAGTGTTTTTTATCGCTGCCAACAAGATTTCTATGTTGCAAAGTCAAATTAAACAGAACTAGTAGGTAGTATACGTTTATGTACTAGGGAAAACAAGGCTGTTTGACTTGAAATGACTTACCGGAGTCACACAAAAAGCTTAGTCTTTGACATTAGTAAGGACAAAAACGCTTTCAGATCTACAAGCTACATTGAAGCTTCAGACTATATCGTTTCATTTGACAGATAGTTGTTTACATTGACATGGAAAAGCACGGCCTCCAGTCCGACTGGGTGAAAGCATCTGGTTCAAGCATATTGTTAAAGAATATTCACAATAGAAGAACCTGTGTTGCTTTGTTCGTTGACTATAAACATTGCCAGATTGTTTACATGGCGGTGCCTGTATCATTCAGCAATAGCAACTGTTATCTCTCCGGCGGCAAACAGACTTGCTGTCTCCAGCTGACCATTTGCTTACTGGCCTGGGCAAATGTGCGCCTCTGTCATCTTATCAAAGACCACGTTGTCTTTAACCACGACAGCTTTTCCAAGGGAAAACCCAGGCTCATATAGACATTCTAAATTGCTCGTAAAACACTTCAGGAATTCAAGTTTTCTTCAAAGACAAAAGGATTCCCTCTAAGATAGTCACACAAATGTAAGCATTTATTAGTGTATTTCTTATTATTACCTTGTAAAAGTTGAATGTAGTTACAGGTGAAGATGGGCCTGCTATGTCTGTCACGTCCTGACCATAGTAAGATGTTATTTTCTATGGTAGAGTAGGTCAGGGTGTTACAGGGGGTGTTTTGTGTTTTTCTATTTCTATGTTCTTAGGTTCTAGTTTTTGTATTTCTATGTTGGCTTGTTTGGTATGATCTCCAATTGGAGGCAGCTGGTCCTCGTTGTCTCTAATTGGAGATCATATTTAAGTAGGGGTTTTTCTTCCTGGGTTTTGTGGGTGATTCTTTTTGAGTAGTGTTTGTTCTCCTCTGCATCACGGTGTGTTGTTTTTGTCTATTCAGTTATTTTTGATGTATTGCATGAGTTTCACAGAGTAAATAAAATGTGGAACTACACCCACGCTGCACTTTGGTACGCTACTCCTTTCGACAGCCGAGACAATGTCATTGTTAGTTGTGTAGTTCTAATGTACGGTGTGCGGCAGTAGATTTTACTCCTAAGACAAATGGTTGGATATATACAGTTGAAGTCAGAAGTTTACATACACTTAGGTTGGAGTGAATAAAACTCATTTTTCAACCACTCCACAAATTTCTTGTTAGCAAACTATGGTTTTGGCAAGTCTGTTAGGACATCTACTATGTGCATTTACAGACAGATTATTTCACTTATAATTCACTGTATCACAATTCCAGTGGGTCAGAAGTATGCATACACTAAGTTGACTGTGCCTTTAAACAGCTTGGAAAATTCCAGAAAATGATGTCATGGCTTTAGAAGCTTCTGATAGGCTAATTGAAATCATTTGAGTCAATTGGACGTGTATCTGTGGATGTATTTCAAGGCCTACCTTCAAACTCAGTGCCTCTTTGCTTGACATCGTTGGAAAAATCTAAAGAAATCAGCCAAGACCTCAGAAAAAAAATCGTAGACTTCCACAAGTCTGGTTCATCCTTGGGAGCAATTTCCAAACGCCTGAAGGTACCACGTTCATCGGTACAAACAATAGTACGCAAGTATAAACAATATGGGACCACGAAGCCGTCATACCACTCAGGAAGGAGACACATTCTGTCTTCTAGAGATGAACATACTTTGGTGGGAAAAGTGCAAATCAATCCCAGAACAACAGCAAAAGACCTTGTGAAGATGCTGGAGGAAACAGGTACAAAAGTATCTATATCCACAGTAAAACGAGTCCTATATCGACATAACCTGAAAGGCCGCTCAGCAAAGAAGAAGCCACTGCTCCAAAACCACCATAAAAAAGCCCAACTACGGTTTGCAACTGCACATGGGGACAAAGATCGTACTTTTTGGAGAAATGTCCTCTGGTCTGATGAAACAAAAATAGAACTGTTTGGCCATAATGACCATTGTTGTGTTTGGAGGAAAAAGGGGGAGGCTTGCAAGCCGAAGATCACCATCCCAACCGTGAAGCATGGGGGTGGCAGCCTCATGTTGTGGGGGTGCTTTGCTGCAGGAGGGACTGGTACACTTCACAAAATAGATGGCTTCATGAGGAAGTAAAATTACGTGGATATATTGAAGCAACAGCTCAAGACATCAGTCTGGAAGTTAAAGCTTGGTCGCAAGTGGGTCTTCCAAATGGACAATTACCCCAAGCATACTTCCAAAGTTGTGGAAAAATGGCTTAAGGACAACAAAGTCAAGCAAGGTATTGGAGTGGCCATCACAAAGCCCTGAACTCAATCCTATAGATCATTTGTGGGCAGAACTGAAAAAGCGTGTGCGAGCAAGGAGGCCTTCAAACCTGACTCAGTTACACCAGCTCTGTTAGGAGGAATGGGCCAAAATTCACCCAACTTATTGTGGGAAGCTTGTGGAAGGCTACCCGAAACGTTTGACCCAAGTTAAACAATTTAAAGGCAATGCTACCAAACACTAATTGAGTCTATGTAAACTTCTGACCCACTGGGAATGTGATGAAAGAAATAAAAGCTGAAGTAAATCATTGTCTCTACTATTATTCTGACATTTCACATTCTGAAAATAAAGTGGTGATCCTAACTGACCTAAGACAGGGAATTTTTACTAGAATTAAATGTCAGGCATTGTGAAAAACTGAGTTTAAATGGCTAAGGTGTATGTAAACTTCCAACTTCCAACTTCAACTGTATGTGCATCAGCCAGGTGGCATATCTTCAAGTCCTTATTGATGAATATATCCGTTTCAGACCTGAGAGTTTTCCTGACAAACCCCTCAAGCCAAAGCACCATTATCTCTGCGATTACCCCAGCTTATCATTAGGGTCAGCCAACTTATTCATCTCTGGACGTTGAGGTTTGAAAGTAAGCATACTTACTTCAAGCAGTGTGCATGGAAATTACACAACTTTAACAATCTATGTGGGACTCTAGCAGAGAGACACCAACAGTTCCAAGCCTATTTAAGTGCTGGCAGTTTATTTCCGCCTCTCATTCAGGTAGATAAGAGAACTGACTTTCATGCCAGTGATTACAACAAGAATATTGAGGATTCAGTCACTCCATTTCAGTTCAAATCTGACAACACAGTTGTTTCAAATGATGTCACTGTCAAAGGCACAAGGTACTTCCAGAGAAGGGCCAGCAGAAGGTAACAGAGGACAACTCTCACAGCTCATGCAAGCAACATTTTACTTACAGCGCTGTGCCATCAACGCTAGCCCAGCACCTAAGATAGCCGAGCTGAGGAGTAAGTGGCCATACCTTTTCACACACAAGGAACTCTACAACCACTTCAAGTTACTGACAGTGGTCTCAATCCTGGAAAAAAATGGATGCAACGATGGCAGAAAAAGGAAAGATTATCATCCAATACTTCCGCTACAAACCAACAAATGAAAAGGTTCATCGTGTCAAGGTTTGAAAAGGATGGAGCGACTGCAGTTGGCCTTGAGTTGTCCTCCTGCTGATGGTCCATTTCAAAGGAAGGGCGGATGCATTCCTACAGGCCAAGGTGAGTTTTACATTCATCTGCATCTTATGCATAAGATAAGAATTGTCTTTGTATTTTAGAAGTTTAAAATGATGATGTGCCAAATGTTCAAAATATGTTAATTGAAAGTTATAGTATTAGTTGTTATATTTCTTTCAGGTGTTAGCCACAGCCACAGATGTGGAGGGATCAATTACCCTGCCGGACTCACCAAGACTGATTGTTCAAGGTAGTATATCCAATAAGACTTTCTGTGTGAGACATTGTTTTTAGACAGGTCCTTACAATAGCAATGTTTCACAGAGGTAATTGTGAAACATAAATGTGATCTGATTTCAGGTGACACAATGGCTGCTGCCAAATGGATGATAAGCATGGAGAAGAGGGTCATGATGTCGGCCCACTCCAACTTTGTGGCAGCACCGGTAGCTTTCTCTTTGCCTCATTCTACACCTTCAATCTGCAGTACCGAGGAGGAGGCTTCACGCAACTTAGAGTTCATCCAAAGGTAAACAAAAATATGCTTCTTCCTGGGGAGAATGCCATTGGGGGAGGGACTTTAAACTGAGGCGTTTTCTATCACAGCTTGGTTTGGCAGGTTCATTGAATCAAGATATGTTGATACATTTGAAAGGCTCCTTTGTCAGAGCATAAACACATAATGCGAAGGAATTATTTGGACTGGGGACAATGTACAGAGGTAATGCAGAGCACTTCAGACACTATTGAAGACATCGGGGGACATAATCATCTTTCTAAAATGTTGCTTGGATGTGCTCTTTGTTTTCACAGATGTTTTGCTGGACTCAATCCATCCACTGGCTCGATGACCGCCACAGCAGAGGTCGTCAGCAAGAAAACACAAAGTAGTGGAGAAGAAGAGACACAATTAGTGTACGTCTGTACTCTGCTCAGGAAGATAATGGACTTTTAACAACTATAGACTAGTTCCTCCTGGGCAAACATTTCAGTTATTTTAGTCAATTGTGAACTGCTCAAGTAAGTTTGGTTTGTCACTGGGGTAGACTCTTTTCTTGTGTTTTACACCTTCAGTGTTTGAAAATGATTCAGTATGAACTGAAATGGACACATTGTTGAGGAAGTAATGCTACTTTGGATGTTTGGAAATGTCTGGCATTTACTCAACTTGAGTAGGCAACCCTCATTAAAGCTTGAGTATGTAGTTTTGGGAAAGGCATAAAAAGGAAATGTGGGAATAAGACAAAATATCCATCGAGATCTTTTCTAACCATAATCTCACGTAATTAAAAAGTCCAATGACCCTTACCAATACTACATACTCTGCGTTTAACCTGGGAGTGAAGCTAAGGACAAGCCTCCTAAGATAAGGCCAGGCAGACATGTTGCACAAAACTCTGTTGAGAGTAGGACTACTACCCCTCTTAGTAGGAAACAAGATATATATATAAAAAAAAAATTATTTGTTTTGAGCTCAAAGCGAGGCAATGCAATTTTTTAGTTACCTGTGTCTGAAAGGTTACTTTTATGTCAAAAGCTAAGATACATACAGTAAACCAGTGCCTTTCTTATCTGTAATTCTGTCACTTTCTATGCTGAACCAGTTATAAACATGCACCTTATTCAGGACCTTGAGTTAACATTAATATCACTATGAGTTCACATGCTGCTGCTGAGAAACTTTATATCTCAGTTTTTTATTTTATGAACGAAGATTATAAAGATATTTACGAAGATAAATCAGAGCTTTTATTAAGAGCTTGACTGTTTCCTCTCTCTCTCTACAGAGACAAGTCATCCAGCTACTGGTGAGTCACACAGAAATGTGTACATTCTCAAAAGAAATAGAGAAACACATTGAGTCAATTTCAGTGAGTCAAACCTCTGTACTTATTTGATATGAACAGATACAGCGCTGCTAAAATAACACAGAATTTTAATCTCCATTATAGTTCACTTTTCGTCTGCATTTTGCGACATTTAAAACACAGCGGTGGCCTAAACTTTATCCTATTTAAAGTGAATTTATTACGCTAACATCATGAATTGACCGTGTAAAGAAGTCACACATTTTAATCTTCAAATGTTTAGGCTACGTAGCATCCTCTACATTGGGAGTACTAGGTTACGTACTGTACAAAAACAACCCATGATGAGTCAACCAGCATGAAGAACACATGGTTCAGTTTGGGCACTTTCATTCGTTTGCCATTTAGCAATGTGAAACCGACCAGACCAAATGAAAAACATACAATGTAGCCAATAAACAAACTCTGATTAGAACTATAGCAAACTAACTTTGTGTGAAAACGCCCATAGTGACATATAACAGACACTAGAACGGCCCACTCGGACTAACAAACCACTCAATATATCTCTATATTTTTTCTCATTAGAAGTAGACCTGCAAGGACTGAAAAACAACCTCAAGTCCAACATGAGGAAGAAGTTTGGCAACATCTTTGAGGGCATTGCAAAACGTGGAAATCAAACATTGCTCAACGAGATCTATACAGAACTCTATAACACAGCTGGGGAATCCAACATTGCTCAATGAGATATATACAGAACTCTATATTACAGCTGGGGAATCCAACATTGCTTGACAAGATCTACACAGAGCTCTACATCACAGCTGGGGAGAGTGAAGGATGTTAATAAAGAGCATGAGGTTCGGCAGATTGAAGATACAGCTCAGACCAAAGCATTTCAAGACCATGCAATCACTGCAATGACATCTTCAAATCCATATTCCAACAAGAGGCACCCGTCAGAACTGTGCTGACGAAGGGTATCGCTGACATCGGAGAATCAGTCTCAGTGCAGAAGTTCATCCTTGACTGGGCAGAAGGAATAGCCAATCAGGATGTAGATTTTGTCTTCGCACTTCCATTTAGGGACTTGAATTTGATCAAAGATGACTGCAATCTATTGGATCTCCTGAGTGACTTCCACCCTGATGTAACAGATATGAAGGATGCAAAGAAGGTGGTCAGCGGTAAAGTCGTGTTCATCTTTGATGGCCTCGATGAAAGCCAACTTCCACTGTTTTTCCATAACAACAAGAGGTTGTCTAATGTAACCAAGACAACATCAGTGGACGTGCTGCTGACAAACCTCATCAAGGGGAATCTGAAAGACCCACAGAAAGAAGAATACTTCAAGAAGAGATTCAGTAATGATGAAAACCTGTCCAGCAAAATCATCTCACGCATGAAGACATCGAGGAGTCTCTTCATCATGTGTCACATTCCAGTCTTCTGTTGGATTACTGCCATGGTTCTTAGGAACATGTTCTGAAGAAGTCCCTAAAACTCTGACTGAGATGTACATTCGCTTCCTTCTCACTCTGACAAACATGAAGAACAAGAAGTTCACGAGAAAAATGAATCAGATCCTCGTAATCTGTCAGTCTGTTATCTGTCAGTCTATTATCCCCACATGCTCCAAGATGGAAACCATTGTCCCTGTACCTAAGAAAGCAAAGGTAATAGAACTAAATGACTATCGCCCGTTGCACTCAACTCTGTCATCGTGAAGTGCTTTGAGAGACTAGTCAAGGATCATATCACCTCCACATTACCTGCCACCCTAGACTCACTTCAATTTGCTTACCGCCCCATAGATCCACAGATGATGCAATCTCCACCACACTGCACACCTGGACAAGAGGAATACCTATGTAAGAATGCTGTTCATTGACTATAGCTCAGCATTCAACAACATAGTACCCTCCAAGCTCATCATCAAGCACGAGGCCATGGGTCTGAACCTCGCCCTGTGCAACTGGCTTCCTGACTGGTCGCCCTTAGGTGGTGAAAGAGGAAACAACACCTCCTCTTTGCTGATCCTCAACCCTGGGGCCCCACAAGGGTGTGTGCTCAGCCCTCTTCCGTACTCCCTGTTCACCCATCACTGAGTGGCCAAGCACGCCTCAAATTCAATCATCAAGTTTGCAGACAACACAACAGTAGTAGGCTTGATTACCAACAACGATGAGACAGCCTACAGGAAGGAGGTGAGGGCTCTGGGAGTGTGGTGCCAGGAACATAACATCTCACTCAACGTCAACAAAACTAAGCAAATGATCATGGACTTCAGGAAACAGCAGAAGGATCACCCCCCTATCCACATCAATGGGACCGCAGTGGAGAAGGTGGAAAGCTTCAAGTTCCTCGGCATACACATCACTGACAAACTGAAATGGTCCACCCACAGAGACACTGCGGTGAAGAAGGGGCAAGAGCGTCTCTTCAACCTCAGGAGGCTAAAGAAATTGTCTTAACACCTAAAACTCTCACAAACTTTTACAGATGCACATTTGAGAGCATCCCGTCGGGCTGTATCACCGCCTGGTACGGCAACTGCACCGCCCACAACCGCAAAGCTCTCCAGAGGGTGGTGCGGTCTGCCCAACGCATTACCGGGGGCAAACTTTCCACCCTCCTGAACACCTACAGCACCCGATGCCATAGGAAGGCCAAAAGGATCATCAAGGACATCAACCACCTGAGCCACTGCCTGTTCACCCCGCTATCATCCAGAAGGTGAGGTCAGTACAGGTGCATCAAAGCTGGGACCGAGAGACTGAAAAACACCTTCTATCTCAATGCCATCAGACTGTTAAACAGCCATCTCCAGCACATCAGAGGCTGCTGCCTATAGAGATAGATTAGGAATCACTGGCCACTTTAAGGAAATGAAACACTAGCCACTTTAATAATGTTTATGTATCTTGCATTACTCATCTCATATGTGTAAACTGTACTCTGTACTATTCTACGGTATCTTAGTCACTTTAATTGTGTGTAAATATTACATCACCCATTTCATATGTATATACTGTACTCTAGTCCAATGCCGCTCTGACATATGTATGTATATATTATTATCCATTCCTTACTTAGATTTACGTGCATTTTGGGTATATGTTGTGAAAGTTAGATATTACTTATCAGATATTACTGCACTGTCGGAGCTAGAAGCACAAGCATTTCGCAACACCTGGAATAACATCTGCTAAACACGTGTATGTGACCAATACATTGGATTTGATTTGTACCGATTATTCTGAAGCTTGGAAAACTAGCCTTCCAAAACTTGGAAAAGAGCAATCTGGTGTTTTCTGAAGACGATCTGATAGGGTGTGGCATTGATGTCAAAGAAGCCTTCTTACTCTCAGGGATGTTCACAGAGATCTTCAGAGAGGAGGACCCAATGTTTAGAACAAAGACATACAGCTTTGTGCATCTCACCATTCAAGAGTTCTTCGCTGCACTCTACGTTTCCTACGTTTATGTAAGTGAAAATGTCAACCTCGTTCATTTCAAGACATACGAGGTTACCGGTTCCTCTTGATGAGGAAGACATCCTCCCTCAACCTGAAGGTTCTCAGAGAACATTGTTTGACTTGCAGAGGAGTGCTGTGGACGAAGCGTTGAAGAGCGAGACCGGTCATCTCGACCTCTTCCTCCGCTTCCTTCTGGGCATCTCACTGGAGTCCAATCAGATCCTCTTGAAAAGCCTACAGCTCCAGACAGAGGGAGACACAGAGAGCATCCAGAAGACCATCCAGTACATCAAGGATAAGCTCTCACCTGGCAACTATGGCAACCAGGTTTTTTAGATGTTTTGAAGCAGTACTCCTCAGAGCAGTGTATCAATCTCCTTCTCTGTTTGATGGAGTTGAACAATAACTCGCCGGTGGAGGAAATTCAAAGTCGGACTGAGAGGAAGTTGACCCCTGGTCAGTGTTCAGCGCTGGCCTACATGCTGCTGATGTCAGAGGAGGCGCTGGGTGAATTTAACATGAGAAAATACAGTACAACACTAGAGGGTGGTAGGAGACTGGTCCGGTAGTTAGACACTGCAGGAAGGCTATGGAAGGTCAGTTGTTTTTTATCATCAGTTTGCTTTGGAAGCATTTCCAAGAATTCCATGATTACATACAAGCCAAGTCCAGGCCAATGTCTGCAAAGTAATAAGGCACCATTTTAAAACACAATTGAAGCAGAATAGTTTGTGGTAGGAGGGCTAATGTTGAAGTGTTCTATTACCTTGGAAGTGTTTTTTGTTTTCATTCACATGATTCTAATCTGATCTGTTTAAACTCACCTGTGAAGTAATTCTAAGTAAGTGAGGAAATTTAATCATAGAATTATATGCATAAATGATCCAATAATTTGTATTGGAAATTGCACATTTTTTGTTGGTATTCCTACGGTTTGTGGGATGCGTTCTCAAAGAGGACTGCTATGATACGTTTGGCTCATCTCTGGTGTCGGAGAACAGCCGTCTGACAGAGCTGGACCTCAGCTACAACAAACTGACAGACACCGGGGTGGAGAGGAAGTCCACTGGGCTTATGAGTCCACACTGTAAACTGAAGATACTGAGGTGGGATATTTATCACAAGTGTTTCGAATAATGTCAATCCATACAGCCCCTTCAATTCCATATTCTCTCACTCCAGACTTGTCCGTTGTGAGGTCACTTCCTGTGTCCCTTGCTCTAGCAGCCTCCCAGCTGGAGGAACTGCATCTGAGTTGCAACACCCTGGGCGACATGGGACTGAAGCGGCTCTTTGCTGGACTGGAGGATCCTCACTGTCAGATACAGAAACTGGGGTGACAAATTATGATAGTAAAACGCTGTTAAAAAATATGAATAAAATAAATGTATGTGTGTGGTATATATAGTTTTATTTTATATTCTGTATTCTTTGTATTAATTTGGGACCAAAATCTTATTTCAAACTTTCTCTCACTAACTCCATTCTCCAACTCTCTCCCTCGTTCTTCTCTTAGATTGAGGCAGTGTAATCTATCTGAGATATCCTGTGAGTCCCTGGACTCTGTCCTGTGTTCAAACTCAACCTTGAGAGAGCTGGACCTGAGAGACAACGACTTGGGGGATTCAGGAGTGGAGCGACTCTCTGCTGCACTGAGGGGACCCTCGCTGTGCCTTGCAGGTTTCTGGGTGAGAGTCTCACACAATGCCGTTGCAGTATAAATGTAATATTGAGTGCGAGTGTGTTTGAGTGTGTTTCACTCAATCCAATGCCAACTGCTCTCTGCAGGCTGTCTGGTCACAGAGGAGGGCTGTGCTTCTCTGGCTTCAGTTCTGAGGTCAAACCCCTCCCACCTGAGAGAACTGGACCTGAGCTTCAATCACCCAGGAGACTCCTGAGTGGAGCTGCTCTCTGCTAGACTGAAGAAACTCATGCAAATGGAAAATGTTGCTTCTGTTAACACCTCATTGCTCATTGGGCTTTCAAGACCCTATTTTATATAGTGAAATCATCAAGGTAGTCTCCACTGTAATCAGGTTCAATCGGCCCTACCTGACAAGTTAGTGTAGGAGGATGATCCACGTTGTAGACTGGAGGAAGTAGATTTCCCCACTTTGAATACCGCTGAACAAATGACAACAATGACTGGAAGAACTGTGTGAACAGCACAATGAAGTCTGTCTGTCTGTCTGTCTCTCAGTCTGTCTGTCTCTCAGTCTGTCTGTCTGTTTCTCTCTCAGTCTGTCTGTTCTTTTGCCTCTCCTATAGTTTGGAACATGGTGGAGAAAACAGTATCAAAACCAGGCATGAGAAAATGTGAGTCTGAATACAAATCTGATATAGAAGAATGTGAATATGATGTACAGGAACCTGTCCAGCCCCAACATGTTATTGCGCATTTGAATCACCATCAGTAACGACTTCCGCTACTCCCAGGATGTGCTCTGTACCCAGGGCCTGTCTGGAGGCTGTTTATACTGGCAGGTTGAGGGGACCGGCGCCTTTTCTATTGGGGTGACGTTCACAGAAAACAGTCCCAGGATGTGCTCTGTACCCAGGGCCTGTCTGGAGGCTGTTTATACTGGCAGGTTGAGGGGACCGGCGCCTTTTCTATTGGGGTGACGTTCACAGAAAACAGACCCAGGATGTGCTCTGTACCCAGGGCCTGTCTGGAGGCTGTTTATACTGGCAGGTTGAGGGGACCGGCGCCTTTTCTATTGGGGTGACGTTCACAGAAAACAGACCCAGGATGTGCTCTGTACCCAGGGCCTGTCTGGAAGCTGTTTATACTGGCAGGTTGAGTGGATCAAAGAACATCTTTTGATTATTATCTCTCCTGTTACGACGACAGCTGCAATTTTTCAAGCCAGATAAATAACATCCTCCTCAATGTGGCAATCTTCCCCACCTCCAAGTGTGGCGATCTTCCCCACCTCCAAGTGTGGCGATCTTCCCCACCTCCAAGTGTGGCGATCTTCCCCACCTCCAAGTGTGGCGATCTTCCCCACCTCCAAGTGTGGCGATCATCCCCACCTCCAAGTGTGGCGATCATCCCCACCTCCAAGTGTGGCGATCATCCCCACCTCCAAGTGTGGCGATCATCCCCACCTCCAAGTGTGGCGATCATCCCCATCCCCACCCCCACCTCTGTGTGTGGGGTGTTTCTGGCCGGCACTCTGTCCTTCTATGGTGTCTCCTCAGACATACTGACCCATCTGTACACGATACTCAACATGCCGTTTTTCACTGAGCCTAGATATCCAGCATTCAAGACTCCCAAAGTGGGAGAGTTTGGCTCTCTCAGAATACAAACCGTGTGATCCGATTCACAACCAGGGAGAGTTTGGCTCCGTCTGACTCACTATATTACCAAGTGCTAATCAGCCGGGCATAGAGGCTTGGCATATTGGCCGGGCATAGAGGCTGGGCCCAGAGGCTGAGTCATATTGGCCGGGCATAGAGGCTGGGCCTAGAGCCTGGGTATATTGGCCGGGCATAGAGGCTGGGCCTAGAGAATGGGTATATTGGCCGGGCATAGAGGCTAGGCCTAGAGGCTGGGCATATTGGCCGGGCCTAGAGACTGGGTATATTGGCCAGGCATAGAGGCTGGGCCTAGAGGCTGGGTATATTGGCCGGGCCTAGAGACTGGGTATATTGGCCGGGCATAGAGGCTGGGTATATTGGCCGGGCATAGAGATTGGGCCTAGAGGCTGGGTATATTGGCCGGGCAGAGAGCCTGGGCCTAGAGGCTGGGCATATTGGCCGGGCCTAGAGGCTGGGTATATTGGCCGGGCAGAGAGGCTGGGCCTAGAGGCTGGGCATATTGGCCGGGCCTAGAGGCTGGGTATATTGGCCGGGCAGAGAGGCTGGGCCTAGAGGCTGGGTATATTGGCCGGGCAGAGAGGCTGGGCATTGTACTGTGTGTGACCTTAATGTTGTTCTATTGTGTTGTCAGCCACTCCAAATAATAATATGATGATGCCAAGATGATTCAATAATGATGTATTACTGATATGAAGATGACGTAAATCAGGGATGGGCAACTGGCGGTGCTGCCCACCCTGGTCCATGTACTCTTATAACCTCTACCCGGCACAGTCAGAAGAGGACTGGCCACCCCTCAGAGCCTGGTTCCTCAGTAGGTTTCTTCCTAGGTTCCTTCCTAGGTTCCTTCCTAGTCACCTTGCTTCTGTTTGGGGTTTTTGGCTGGGTTTCTGTATAAGCACTTTGACATCTGTTGATGTAAAAAGGGATTTATAAATAAATGTGATTGATTGAAGAGAGGAAGGAGGGAGGAGAGTGATTCTATATCAGCAGGGATGGGCAAACTTTTGGGGGGGATTTCAGGGGGGGGGGGCTGATTTGTTTGTTGTTCGATTTGTTTGTGTAAAAAGGTCAGTTATTAAAATATACAGGTCCATCATCATTCCTCCATTCTTTCTATCTGGTTGAAGACGTTCAAGTGTGGCCAGGTGTTTTCTACCCCCCCTCTTTAGAATGCACACAAAGATGAACAGTCAGCTAGAATGCAGTGTAACCTGTCGAACCTGTCTGGTGATGACAACACTAAAGTTACTTAACAGCTTCTGATCAGTAATGTAACAGGTGGGTTAGAATCTGATCCTCGATCTGATCTTAGTCCTGACTCGGGGAAGAACAGGTGTGTTACTGTCATACAGCCTCCATTTTGACTGAGACACAGAGGAGACCTGAACACTTGACAGACAGCAGACTGACACGACACACAACTACAGTGAGTATATATGTTTGTGAGAGAGAGATGTTTTGAAAGTTTGTTTGTGGTGTTTGACTGTATGTTGGTTTTGTTTACCATGTCTAAGTGTATATGTCTTTCCCAATATTTGCTTGTGAATGTTTGTTTCATGTCCAAGTTCAGCTGTTTTTTGGTGTGTGTGTGTGTGTGTGTGTGTGTGTGTCTACGTGCAAATTAGTAGTCTCGCATTATGTCTGTTTTGGGTCATTTGAATTTAGTATTAATGAACCTTTTGCTATTATGTCATTCCAGATCAGTACACAAGAACCTCTGCTCTCTTCCTCCCCCTCCTCTCTTCCTGTCTGCTATGGGGGGCTCCTCTCCCCCTGTCTGCTATGGGGGGCTCCTCCTCTAAGAAGACTGTATTTGGGGGGAGTAAGAAGAAACAGGACTCAGTGTTGCCCTGGAGTGAACTGAAGGGGGCACTATCCAGTAAGAAACAGAAGAGAAGCATCATTCTTCCTACTCTGGACAAACTGTCAGTGGATAACCTGAAGAGGGAGGTCCTTACTCCCAATAATACGTTTTCAGTGGCCGGGAAGAGGAAGGAGTCGCTGTCAATCAAGAGGCTGTCATTGGGTAACTCTAGGAAGGAGTCCGTGTCACCGAAGAGTCTCTCTCTGGGTAAGAGGAAGAAAGGAGAACAGAAGATATTCTCTCTGCTTAATACCAAGAAGGAATCACCTCCACAATCCAAAAAGATATTCTCTCTGCTTAATATCAAGGAATCTCCACCACAATCCAAAAATATATTCTCTCTGGTTAACACCAAGAAGGAATCTCCACCACCAACCAAAAATATATTCTCTCTGGTTAATGTCAAGAAGGAATCTCCACCACCAACCAAAAAGATATTCTCTCTGATTAACATCAAGAAGGATTCAACTCCTCCACCACCAACCAAAAATATATTCTCTCTGGTTAATATCAAGAAGGAATCACCTCCCAAAGAGAGATTATCCCTGGCAAATGTTAACCCCTTACTTTAAACCTGACCTAGGCCCTGGACAGAGAGACAGAGGGATGGATGGACAGGCAGTCAGACAGACAAGCAGACAGGACAGAGAAAATCAGATGGACAGACAGAGACAGAGACACAGATGGACAGACAGAGACAGGTGGACAGAGTCGGCCGTCATTGTAAATAAGAATTTGTTATTCACTGACTTGCCTAGTTAAAAAATGTAAAGATGGACAGACACAGAGTGTTTAGCTTCTAGTTTGTGTCCTTATTCTCATTCCTTGCAGCATCATAAAGACAGATATGGTCAAGCGATGGCCGTACCCAGTGGCACGATGCCGCCAGGCATAACCAAGCGATCAGGCAGACAGACACAGATTAGGAATGTTTTCATTTTTCTGGCTTTATTTTCAGATGTTTTGGTACAAAAATAAAAATAAATCAGTAACAGATTTTTAAATGAAAGACAAAAAAAACAGTCTCTAAAATGTAGTATTTTTTTCATTTTGGGGGGGAAATTATTTTTTCATATGTGCTTATGATAATAATGCATATTATCAGGCATATCTAAATATTTAGAATATTCATAACCAGCATTTCCCTTTTTTAGTTTCTCAGTTAGAAACATTTTCCCTTTTCAGAGATGATTTCAGCCAGTAATGGTGAGAATAATCTCTCCTTTCTACTTAAAGGTGCACTCGTTCACTACAGAGTCAGAGAGAGACAGGTGGACTGAGTCAGAGAGAGAGAGAGAGAGAGACAGGTGGACTGAGTCAGAGAGAGAGAGAGAGACAGGTGGACTGAGTCAGAGAGAGAGAGAGACAGGTGGACTGAGTCAGAGAGAGAGAGAGACAGGTGGACTGAGTCAGAGAGAGAGAGAGACAGGTGGACTGAGTCAGAGAGAGAGAGAGACAGGTGGACTGAGTCAGAGAGAGAGAGAGACAGGTGGACTGAGTCAGAGAGAGAGACAGGTGGACTGAGTCAGCGAGAGAGACAGGTGGACTGAGTCAGCGAGAGAGAGACAGGTGGACTGAGTCAGAGGGGGACAGGTGGACTGAGTCAGAGAGAGAGACAGGTGGACTGAGTCAGAGAGAGAGACAGGTGGACTGAGTCAGAGAGAGAGACAGGTGGACTGAGTCAGAGAGAGAGACAGGTGGACTGAGTCAGAGAGAGAGACAGGTGGACTGAGTCAGAGAGAGAGACAGGTGGACAGACAGAAGTGTTGTAGGTTTTCTTTAATAGAAGCGGTTTCCATCATTTCTGAACATGAAAGTGATTGTGAGGTCACAGCAACAACCAGAACACATCAGTCTACAATACAGACTGGTCTATAGTCTATTCATTCATTCTCTAGACAGCTAAACAACTGGCTCTGACACCAGCTTGAAATACACTTCTTCATGTTACCATACTATAACTTGATTGATGACTTTACAAGGAATCTATATGTTAGGGGTCAAGGAAGGGTCAAGAGGAAGTGAAGGTTACTGTGAGAGAAATGAGTAAGGTGAACAGGAGGTCACTGATACACATGGAGAAAAAGTCACCGGATGAAAGAGGAGCTGCTGTCAGACGGCTCGAACGCCAAGACAACGAGGCAACATCGGGGCAGTAGTTCTGAGAAGGTACAACCTGATCTCCTCTTGACATATAAAGGCCTGTTTGATCATGTGTAAAATGTGCTTGCAGCGGAGGCATCCAGTGGGGGGAATAAACTTGGTTTGAGTTTTTTTCTAGTCGTCCGTTTGAGTTTTTACTCTTTTCAGAACCTAACAATACATTTAATAACAGTAAAATGTCTTTACAAATACCCCCCCTTCTTAAAACTCACCTAACATGTTGTGCAGTACACACACACACACACACACACACACCTCTCCAACCCCTGCACTAACACACACACACACACCTCTCCAACCCCTGCACTAACACACACACACCTCTCCAACCCCTGCACTAACACACACACACACCTCTCCAACCCCTGCACTAACACACACACACACACACACCTCTCCAACCCCTGCACTAACACACACACACACACACCTCTCCAACCCCTGCACTAACACACACACACACCTCTCCAACCCCTGCACTAACACACACACACACACACCTCTCCAACCCCTGCACTAACACACACACACACACACACACACACACACACACACACACCTCTCCAACCCCTGCACACACACACCCCTCTCCAACCCCTGCACACACACACACACCTCTCCAACCCCTGCACAAACACATACACCTCTCCAACCCCTGCACACACACACACACACCTCCAACCCCTGCACACACGCCTCTCCAACCCCTGCACACACACACACCTCCAACCCATGCACACACACTTCTCCAACCCCTGCACACACACCCCCACACCTCTCCAACCCCTGCACAAACACACACCCCCACACCTCTCCAACCCCTGCACAAACACACACCTCTCCAACCCCTGCACAAACACACACCTCTCCAACCCCTGCACAAACACACACCTCTCCAACCCCTGCACAAACACACACCTCTCCAACCCCTGCACAAACACACACCTCTCCAACCCCTGCACAAACACACACCTCTCCAACCCCTGCACAAACACACACCTCTCCAACCCCTGCACAAACACACACCTCTCCAACCCCTGCACAAACACACACACACACACACCTCTCCAACCCCTGCACAAACACACACCTCTCCAACCCCTGCACAAACACACACCTCTCCAACCCCTGCACAAACACACACACACACACCTCTCCAACCCCTGCACAAACACACCTCTCCAACCCCTGCACAAACACACACACCTCTCCAACCCCTGCACTAACACACACACACCTCTACAACCCCTGCACAAACACACACACCTCTCCAACCCCTGCACTAACACACACACACCTCTACAACCCCTGCACTAACACACCTCTCCCCCTCACTGTATACACTCAGCGCAGACTATTCCCGTAAGATCAACAACAAAAATGCATAAATAAAATGTCATATTAAAAATAAAAAGTCATAAATATACAGTTCTGATTGTAATGATGGCTTTTCTACTGAGCTGGCTGGTGAAATGAACAGGAGGTTAGGTAGACAACATGTCAACATCTCTGAGGAGTGGATATGGGACAATGCGAACAGAAAAGTCAGTGCGGTAACTGTAGTTATTGGTCATGTTTCTGTAACATACAGTATCATCAGTCATACAAACATTTTACATCAATACAACTAAAAATCACATCTATACAATAAAAATATTTAGCATGATTCAGAAATTCCCCCCAAAATAATCACACAATGTGTGTGTGTGTGTGTGTGTGTGTGTGTGTGTGTGTGTGTGTGTGTGTGTGTGTGTGTGTGTGTGTGTGTGCGTCAGCTCTCTGTGGACGTCACCATGTCCTCTGTTCCCTTCAGGATGAGAGGAGCTCCCCTGGTCTTCTCCTCCAGCTCCGCATCACGATTGTTAGACGGCTGGAGAGGGAATGAGAGGCAGGATGAAGGGGATTAGGTGGAGGATGAGGAGAGAGGGAATGAAAGGAGAAAGAGAGGGAGTTAGTAAGGTTCAGCGATTGGAGAGAGGGAGAGAGACAGATGAAGAAACAGAGAGAAATACAGTGTGGTGTCTTTCACAGAGTTAGGTGTTCAGTAGCTTCATCAATGCTTCTCTCTCTGACAAGCACAGCAATAAACTGGAACACAGCACGTACAGATATCATCCCTGCTTCTCTCTCTGACAAGCACAGCAATAAACTGGAACACAGCACGTACAGATATCATCCCTGCTTCTCTCTCTGACAAGCACAGCAATAAACTGGAACACAGCACGTACAGATATCATCCCTGCTTCTCTCTCTGACAAGCACAGCAATAAACTGGAACACAGCATGTACAGATATCATCCCTGCTTCTCTCTCTGACAAGCACAGCAATAAACTGGATCACAGCATGTACAGATAACATCCCTGCTTCTCTCTCTGACAAGCACAGCAATAAACTGGATCACAGCATGTACAGATATCATCCCTGCTTCTCTCTCTGACAAGCACAGCAATAAACTGGATCACAGCATGTACAGATATCATCCCTGCTTCTCTCTCTGACAAGCACAGCAATAAACTGGATCACAGCATGTACAGATATCATCCCTGCTTCTCTCTCTGACAAGCACAGCAATAAACTGGATCACAGCGCGTACAGATAGGAGACACAATAAGGACACAATACAACCAAGCTATAACCTAAATATAACCCACAACCTATTTATTTAGCCATTTCTGTGGGTGGCAGGTAGCCAAGAGGTTAAGCGTGTTGGGCCAGTAACAGAAATGGTTGCTGGTTCGAATCCCAGAGACAACTAGGTGAAGAATCTGTCAACGTGCCCTTGAGCAAGGCACTTTGACCCTATCTGCTCCTGTAAGTGGCTCAGGATAAGAGCGTCTGCTAAATTACTAACATGTCTAGCTTCTAGTTTGTGTCCTTATTCTCGTTCCTAGCAGCATCATAAAAGACAGACATGATCAAGCGATGGCTGCACCCAGTGGCACGATGCCGCCAGGCATAACCAAGCGATCAGGCAGACAGACACAGATTAGGAATGTTTTCATTTTTCTGGCTTTATTTTCAGAGATGTTTTGGTACAAAAATAAAACTAAAAAACAGTAACAGATTTTTTAAATGAAAGAGTATTATTACATTTTTTAAAAATGTTTTAAAATATGTTTTCATACGTGCTTATGAAAATAATGCATATTAACAGGCATATTTATTTTAAAAAATCTAAATATTTTGAATATTCATAACCAGCATTTCCCTTTTATAGTTTCTCAGGTATGAACATTTTCCCTTTTCAGAGATGATTTCAGCCAGTAATGGTGAGAGTTGGGGTCTGTCCCAATAATCTCCTTTCTCCTGAAGGGTGCACTCGTTCATGACATTCCACACAGCATTGGATTGGTGGAGGCATGGGCTAGAGGGAGTTCCCACCATATTTCTAATACCAGTCATTTCCTTTCAAATCAGTGAAGGGAAGTGAACGAGTGCACACTTTGGAAGAAGAGACAATTGGGACGTGGCCCAGGAGTGTAGAAGAGGACTTGCTTTCACTTGACCACTGGGGGGCGCTAATGTATATCACACGTTACTGTGTGTGTGTGTGTGTGTGTGTGTGTGTGTTTGTGTGCGTTTGTGTAAAAGTACGAGGGGAACATATTTCACTGTCACACCAGAGTTAGTGCAGAATAGCGTGCGACACTGAAATGTTTCCCCTCCCTCCTGTATTGTGCCGTTTGTTCGTTCTCCATTAGTGACATCACTGACAGGATGTGTAAACGTTTAACTGGTGTTTGTGTGGGGTACTGTAAACACACACACACACACACACACTCCTGTGTCTCCACACAGAGAGCAACGACACAGTGATGAGTCAGCCGTGTTTGTTTGTGTGTGTGTGTAATGTATCTATGCGTGTGATAGTGTATGTGTGTGCGCACGTGTGTGTGTAATGTGTCTACGTGTGTGAGAGTGTGTGTGCGCACGTGTGTGTGCGCACGTGTGTGTATGTGTAATGTGTATGCGTGTGATAGTGTGTGTGTGCGCTCGTGTGTGTACACACATGCCATAGCTACAGGTCACAGGAAGCATGACAAATAGTCAGACCCGTTTCAACAACTAACATCTGGTTTACATTCCACCAGGCTGTCCAGGGTGACAGACAACCTTCCAACAACGTTATAGAGACATTGTCAGTACTCAGAAAGTCTGTATGGAAAAGAGTTGCATTATCAGAGTCCAGTATGGACCCAGGTGAAGACCAAAACATTCACTGCAGGGGCTGGCCTTACTCAACCGGACTCATTCAAGTCTTGGCGTTGCAGAACATCTCTTTCTCTCTAGACACACAGATTGGGACAGTGCATCTGCATTAGAAGCTGCCCAGCACCATGTTAACAGAGTAGAAATCAGCCCTCTCAATCCACTCACAACATTATGTTTGATCAGGTCTCTTTTTCCAAACAGCACGTAGACTGCCCCCCCTCTAGTTTCTAAAAACACGCAGTCCCTTCTCCAAACAGTCCATCTACCGTTAGTTTCCAAACAATAACATCTGCATGATTAACTATTCATATGGTTCTATGTTGATTAGAACAGAGACTGATAGGGCTGGTATGTTACAGTGTACAATAAAAGCTAGCGCAACATACAGTATTATAACAACGAGCCTACAAACACTCAAACACGGTATATTCTCTGTTTGCTTGTAAAGGGAGGGGGGATACCTCGTCAGGTGTACAACTGAATGCCTCCAACCGAAATGTGTCTTCCGCATTTAACCCAACCCCTCTGAATCAGGAGGTGGTTGTCGTCGAGGCCTGGTTGTTGTAGGGCTATTTTGTGACATTGTTATGGTAGTTGTTGCACTGTAATTCTGTTGTTGTAGGCGTTTTAGTGGTATTGTGTAACGTTGTCGTTATTGTCGTGGTATTGTGTTACGTTGTACTTATTGTAAGTGTTGTCATGGTATTTTGTTATGTTGACGTTATTGTAGGTGTCGTCGTGGTATTGTGTTACATTGTCGTTAGTGTAGGTGTTGCCATGGTATTTTGTTATGTGGTAGTAGTCACATTAGTGGTCTTGTAGTTATTTTTTAAATGTTTTGTTAAGTTGTAGTGGTTATAGTGGTTGATGTCGTTGCGGTGTGTCAGTGCATGGTGGTTGCTATGGTAGAGTTTGGAGGCCATAACGTTGTTGTTACGGTGTAGTTGATGTCATTGTGACCGTGTAGCTACGTTGTTGTCACAGGACTGTTAGCTAGTCGTCTGAGTGGGCATGGTATTGAACGTTGCTATAGCACCCTGTCACTGTTGACATTTTTACGGTGTAACTGCTTGTTACGTCGTCATCGTACGTCTGTCACCTATATGCGTCTACTGTCCTCGTCTAATCGTCTGTGTCCGAGTGGTCGCCGTGGGGACTTATATGATTGTTGTCGTCGTTGTGGTTGTCGTGGTGATTGTTGCCGTTGCTCTCAGAGAGTACCTCTTGCTCCAGGGTGTTGCAGCGCATGCCGGACAGCGTGTCTTTGTGGCCGGTGCCGCCGCGGCGACACAGGCAGCAGAGGATCCTCTTGAAGGTCTGTAACATGTCCGTGTCTCTGAAGCTGTAGATGATGGGGTTGACCAGGGAGTTACACTCAGCCAGGACCAGACAGTACTTCTCATAACGCAGCACCTGGCACGATTCACAGCCCAGACCATCCAACATCAACAACACCAGGCCCGGGGTCCAGCAGATCACAAAACAACCTGGAGGAGAGAGAGGAGGGGGAGGAGAGGAGGGGCAGAGGAGGGGGAGAAGAGGAGGGGCAGAGGAGGGAGAGGAGAGGGAGAGGGAGAGGAGAGAGAGGAGGGGGAGGAGAGAGAGGAGAGAGAGGAGGGGGAGGAGAGGAAGGGGAGGAGGGGCAGAGGAGGGAGAGGAGAGAAGAGGGGGAGGAGAGGGAGGAGGAGGAGAGAGAGACAAATGTAAAAATTCAGCTGGTCAGTGAATAGTGTACAGTATCCACTGTCAGTGTGTGACTTGGGGTTGGTCGGACAGATCTGATTTCATTATGATAACATTCAATTACACAATTTCACGCCTCAGGAATTCATACTGTACACACACACACACACACACACACACACACAGTGACAGAGAGAGAAGGGGAGGTTGAAATGGAGGAGTGTTTTTGTGTCGATGTGGTTTAACTATGCTGTTCCCTGTCAGGACATGCACAGACATTCCTCGCTCACATTTTTGTTTTACTATCCTTGTGGCGACCAAACAATTGATTCCCATTCAAAATCCTATTTTCCCAAACATATAACCCTAAACCTAACCCCGAAGCCTGAATTAGCCTTTTTCCTTCTGAGGACCGGCGAAATGTCCCCAATTGTCTGAATGTTCTTTGTTTTAGCATCCTGTGAGGACTTCTGGTATCCACTAAAACCCAAAACACACACAGCCTCGATCACTCACACTTGCCATGCCAGAAAGAGAGACAACCAGAAATGTAAGGATTCCGTATGAGCCTATATGTGAGAAACAGAGAAGTCAAATTCCTTCTCGAGGAATTTAATCAGAAGTTAAAAATGCTGGAGCAGAAGCTTGGAAGAGGGAGAGAAGCAGGAAAGAGGAGAAGGAAGGAAGGAAGGAAGGAAGGAAGGAAGAAGGGAGGGAGAGAGGGAGAGAGGGAGGGATGTGGGGGGGAAGTAGAGTGTCTGGTTAAACGAGTTAGGACAAGCCAGAGAGGTGCCTGAATGCCAGAGAAAGAGTGAGTGTGTGTGTATATGTATATACAGTTGAAGTCAGAAGTTTACATACACTTAGGTTGGAGTCATTAAAACTTGTTTTTCAACCACTCCACAAATTTCTTGTTAACAAACTATAGTTTTGGCAAGTCGGTTAGGATATCTACTTTGTACATGACAAGTCATTTTTCCAACAATTGTTTACAGACAGATTATTTCACTTATAATTCACTGTATCACAATTCCAGTGGGTCAGAAGTTTACATACACTAAGTTGACTGTGCCTTTAAACAGCTTCCAGAAAACGATGTCATGGCTTTAGAAGCTTCTGATAGGCTAATTGAAATCATTTGAGTCAATTGGAGGTGTACCTGTGGATGTATTTCAAGGCCTACCTTCAAACTCAGTGCCTCTTTGCTTGACATCATGGGAAAATCAAAAGAAATCAGCCAAGACCTCAGGAAAAAAATATCGTAGACCTCCACAAGTCTGGTTCATCCTTGGGAGCAATTTACAAATGCCTGAAGGTACCACATTCATCTGTGCAAGCAATAGTACGCAAGTATAAACACCATGGGACCACGCAGCTATCATACCGCTCAGGAAGGAGACGCGTTCTGTCTCCAATAGATGAATGTACTTTGGTGCGAAAAGTGCAAATCAATCCCAGAACAACAGCAAAGGACCTTGAGAAGATGCTGGAGGAAACAGGTACAAAAGTATCTATATCCACAGTAAAACGAGTCCTATATCGACATAACCTGAAAGGCCGCTCAGCAAAGAAGAAGCCACTGCTCCAAAACTGGCATAAAAAAGCCCAACTACGGTTTGCAACTGCACATGGGGACAAAGGTCGTACTTTTTGGAGAAATGTCCTCTGGTCTGATGAAACAAAAATAGAACTGTTTGGCCATAATGACCATTGTTGTGTTTGGAGGAAAAAGGGGTAGGCTTTCAAGCCGAAGAACACCATCCCAACCGTGAAGCACGGGGGTGGCAGCATCATGTTGTGGGGGTGCTTTGCTGCAGGAGGGACTGGTGCACTTCACAAAATAGATGGCTTCATGAGGAAGTAAAATTACGTGGATATATTGAAGCAACAGCTCAAGACATCAGTCAGGAAGTTAAAGCTTGGTCGCAAATGGGTCTTCCAAATGGACAATGACCCCAAGCATACTTCCAAAGTTGTGGCAAAATGGCTTAAGGACAACAAAGTCAAGGTATTGGAGTGGCCATCACAAAGCCCTGACCTCAATCCTATAGAAAATGTGTGTGCAGAACTGAAAAAGAGTGTGCGAGCAAGGAGGCCTACAAACCTGACTCAGTTACACCAGCTCGGTCAGGAGGAATGGGCCAAAATTCACCCAACTTATTGTGGGAAGCGTGTGGAAGGACCCACTGGCTCCAGGTCATCTATAAGTCTTTGCTAGGTAAAGCCCCGCCTTATCTCACTGGTCACCATAGCAGCACCCACCCGTAGTACGCGTTCCAGCAGGTATATCTCACTGGTCACCCCCAAAGCCAATTCCTCCTTTGGCCATCTTTCCTCCCAGTTCTCTGCTGCCAATGACTGGAACAAATTGCAAAAATCACTGAAGCTGGAGACTCATATCTCCCTCACTAACTTTAAGCACCAGCTGTAAGAGCAGTTCACAGATCACTGCATATAGCCCACCTGTAAACAGCCCATCCAACTACCTCATCTCCATACTGTTATTTCTTTTTTTGCTCCTTTGCACCCCAGTATCTCTACTTGTACATTCATATTCAGCACATCTATCACTCCAGTGTTTAATTACTAAATTGTAATTATTTCGCCACTATAACCTATTTATTGCCTACCTTCCTTATCTTGCCTTATTTGCACATACTGTATATAGACTTTTCTGTTGTGTTAATGACTGTATGTTTCTTATTCCATGTGTAACTCCGTGTTGTTGTTTGTGTCGCACTGCTTTGCTTTATCTTGGCCAGGTCGCAATTGTAAATGAGAACTTGTTCTCAACTGGCCTACCTGGTTAAATAAAGGTGAAATAAAAAAAAATACAAAAATAAAAGTGACCCAAGTTAAACAATTTAAAGACAATGCTACCAAACACTAATTGAGTGTATGTAAACTTCTGACCCACTGGGAATGTGATGAAAGAAATAAAAGCTGAAGTAAATCATTGTCTCTACTATTATTCTGACATTTCACATTCTTAAAATAAAGTGGTGATCCTAACTGACCTTAGACAGGGAATTTTTACTAGGATTACATGTCAGGCATTGTGAAAAACTGAGTTTAAATGTATTTGGCTAAGGTGTATGTACATTTCCAACTTCAACTGTGTGTATGTATGTATGTATGTATGTATGTATGTATGTATGTATGTATGTATGTATGTGTGTGTGTGTGTGTGTGCGTGCGTGCCCCCGTCCCTCCTCACCCAGGATCATAGACACAGTCTTCATCAGGTTGAACACAGTCTCCTTGTGTCGTATCTGGCTGGTGTGCTGAGACATCCTCTGGCTCTTGTGTCTGACGTACACAAAGATCCTGGTGTAGGCAGCCACCATGAGAGAGAAGGTGAACAGGTTAAGCACAGCCCAGAACACCAGGTAGGAGCGTTGGTACATGGGGGCCATGGTGGAGCAGTTGTCCAGGTCACACAGACAGTGCCAGCCCATGGTGGGAACCAGGCCCATGAAGATGGCTAGGCCCCAGATAGCGGCGATGAGCAGCACCACGCGGCGGTTGGTCATCTTACTGTGGAGCTAAGACGATATACACTTTATTAGTCCATAACAGATGGAAATGTTCCTACCGCTTTCTCCCGACCACTCTGATATACCTCTACTGTAATATCAAGACACACACACACACACACACCTGCATGGTGAAGATGGTCTGGTGGCGCTCCAAGGCGATGGCCAGGAGGTTCAACACCGATGCTGTCAGACTGGAGTCGATCAGGGTCTGGAGGGAGGAATAATTCATCTATACTTGAAGGGTTTTAACGTACTGATCGTGATAGATGAGAGGAGACAGGAAAGGTAGGAGAGATGGAGAGTCAGAAGACCAGAGGGTGGATTACAACCCACGCTGACTGGTAAACTTGGCTGTACAGTCGTGGCCAAAAGTTTTGAGAATGACACAAATATTAATTTCCAAAGTTTGCTGCTTCAGTGTCTTTAGATATTTTTGTCAGATGTAATTATACTTCATTCCATAGTAACAAGTATTTCATAAGTGTCAAAGGCTTTTATTTTTTATTTATTTCACCTTTATTTAACCAGGTAGGCAAGTTGAGAACAAGTTCTCATTTACAATTGCGACCTGGCCAAGATAAAGCAAAGCAGTTCGACAACATACAACAACACAGAGTTACACATGGAGTAAACAACATACAGTCAATAATACAGTAGAAAAAAAAATAAGACTATATACAATGTGAGCAAATGATGTGAGATAAGGGAGGTAAAAGCAAAAAAATGCCATGGTGGCAAAGTAAATAAAGTATAGCAAGAAAAACACTGGAATGGTAGATTTGTAGTTTGAAGAAAGTTCAAAGTTCAAATATAAATAATATGGTGCAAAGGAGCAAAATAAATAAAATAAATAAATACAGTAGGGGAAGAGGTAGTAGTTTGGGCTAAATTATAGATGGGCTATGTACAGGTGCAGTGATCTGTGAGCTGCTCTGACAGATGGTGCTTAAAGCTAGTGAGGGAGATAAGTGTTTCCAATTTCAGAGATTTTTGTAGTTCGTTCCAGTCGTTGGCAGCAGAGAACTGGAAGGAGAGACGACCAAAGGAGGAGTTGGCTTTAGGGGTGACCAGAGAGATATACCTGCTGGAGCGCGTGCTACAGGTGGGTGCTGCTATGGTGACCAGTGAGCGGAGATAAGGGGGGACTTTACCTAGCAGGGTCTTGTAGATGACCGTGTTTGGCGACGATTATGAAGTGAAGGCCAGCCAACGAGAGCATACAGATCGCAGTGGTGGGTTGTATATGGGGCTTTGGTGACAAAACGGATGGCACTGTGATAGACTGCATCCAGCTTGTTGAGTAGGGTATTGGAGGCTATTTTGTAAATGACATCGCCGAAGTCGAGGATTGGTAGGATGGTCAGTTTTACGAGGGTATGTTTGGCAGCATGAGTGAAGGATGCTTTGTTGCGAAATAGGAAGCCAATTCTAGATTTCACTTTGGATTGGAGATGATTGATGTGAGTCTGGAAGGAGAGTTTACAGTCTAACCAGACACCTAGGTATTTGTAGTTGTCCACAAATTCTAAGTTAGAACCGTCCAGAGAAGTTATGCTGGATGGGCGGGCAGGTGCAGGCAGCGATCGGTTGAAGAGCATGCATTTAGTTTTACTTGTGTTTAGGAGCAGTTGGAGGCCACGGAAGGAGAGTTGAATGGCATTGAAGCTCGTCTGGAGGGTTGTTAACCTCTCTGGGGTATGTGGGACGATTTCGTCCCACCTACGTAACAGCTACTGAAATTCCAGTGGCGCGATTTTTGAATCGTTAGAAATACTATTACTTCAATTTCTCAAACATATGACTATTTTACAGCTATTTAAAGACAAGAATCTCGTTAATCTAACCCCACTGTCCGATTTCAAAAAGGCTTTACAACGAAAGCAAAACATTAGATTATGTCAGCAGAGTGCCCAGCCAGAAAAAATCAGACACCCATTTTTCAAGCTAGCATATCATGTCACATAAACCCAAACCACAGCTAAATGCAGCACTAACCTTTGATGATCTTCATCAGATGACACACCTAGGACATTGTGTTATACAATACATGCATGTCTGTTCAATCAAGTTCATATTTATATCAAAAAACAGCTTTTTGCATTAGCATGTGACGTTCAGAAAAAGCATAACCCCCGCAAACTTCCGGGGAATTTACTAACAGTTTGCTAAATTACTCACGATAAACGTTCACAAAAAGCATAACAATTATTTTAAGAATTATAGATACATTACTCCTCTATGCACTCGATATGTCCGATTTTAAAATAGCTTTTCGGATGAAGCACATTTTGCAATAATCTAAGTACATAGCCCGGCATTACAGGGCTAGCTATTTAGATAACCACCCAGGTCAGCCTCCACCAAAATCACATTTCCTATAAGAAAAATGTTCTTACCTTGCTTGTTCTTCATCAGAATACACTGCCAGGACTTCTACTTCAATAACAAATGTTGGTTTGGTCCCAAATAATCCATCGTTATATCCAAACAGCGACGTTTTGTTCGTGAGTTCTAGACACTATCAGAATGCTTCTTCACGGTCCCGCGCATGGCGCATTGGCGTGTCAAAAATGTCTAAATATTCCATTACCGTACTTCGAAGCATGTCAACCGCTGTTTAAAACCAATTTTTATGCCAGTTATCTCGTAGATAAGTGATAATATTCCGACCGGGAGTATGCATTGAGCCTAAACAGCCGAATAAAATTTCTCCTCAGAAGCGACTCGTGCACGCGCCTCATTCAAAGGTCCTCGGAGCAGCCACTTACAAAAGGTGATAATGTGTTTCAGCCTGAGACTCCCTCGTAAACCTTCAGTTATTTCCCGGGCTCTGAGAGCCTATCGGAGCCCTGGGAATTGTCACGTTACAGCTAAGATCCTTACTTTTCAATAAAAAGATGTAAGACGCACGACTCCTTGTCAGACAGGGTACTTCCTGCTTGAAACCTTGTCAGGTTTTTGCCTGCCATAGGAGTTCTGTTATACTCACAGACACCATTCAAACAGTTTTAGAAAATTCAGAGTGTTTTCTATCCAAACCTGAACAATAATATGCATATTCTAGCTTCTGAGTTGGTGTAGGAGGCAGTTAAAAATGGGAACATATTTTTCCAAAATTCTCAATACTGCCCCCTAGCCCAGACAGGTTAACACAGTGTCCAAAGAAGGGCCAGAAGTATACAGAATGGTGTCGTCTGCGTAGAGGTGGATCAGAGATTCACCAGCAGCAAGAGCGACATCATTTATGTATACAGAGAAAAGAGTTGGCCCAAGAATTGAACCCTGTGGTACCCCCATAGAGACTGCCAGAGGTCCAGACAGTAGGCCCTCCGATTTGACACACTGAACTCTGTCAGAGAAGTAGTTGGTGAACCAGGCGACGCAATCGTTTGAGAAACCAAGGCTACTAAGTCTGCCGATGAGGATGTGGTGATTAACAGAGTCAAAAGCTTTGGCCAGGTCAATGAATACGGCAGCACAGTATTGTTTCTTATCGATGGCGGTTACGATGTCGTTTAGGACCTTGACCTTTATTGACAATTACATGAAGTTGATGCAAAGAGACAATATTTGCAGTGTCAAGACCTCTGCAATCCGCCCTGGCATACTGTCAATTAACTTCTGGGCCACATCCTGACTGATGGCAGGATGAATTCTTGGAGTTTGTCCGAATATGTGGGTTTTTGTTTGTCCACCTACCTCTTGAGGATTGACCACAAGTTCTCAATGGGATTAAGGTCTGGGGAGTTTCCTGGCCATGGACCCAAAATATCTACGTTTTGTTCCCCGAGCCACTTAGTTATCACTTTTGCCTTATGGCAAGGTGCTCCATCATGCTGGAAAGGGCATTGTTTGTCACCAAACTGTTCCTGGATGGTTGGGAGAAGTTGCTCTCGGAGGATGTGTTGGTACCATTCTTTATTCATGGCTGTGTTCTTAGGCAAAATTGTGAGTGAGCCCCCTCCCTTGGCTGAGAAGCAACCCCACACATGAATGGTCTCAGGATGCTTTACTGATGGCATGACACAGGACTGATGCTAGCACTCACCTTGTCTTCTCCGGACAAGCTTTTTTCCGGATGCCCCAAACAATCGGAAAGGGGATTCATCAGAGAAAATGACTTTACTTCAGTCCTCAGCAGTCCAATCCCTGTACCATTTGCAGAATATCAGTCTGTCCCTGATGTTTTTCCTGGAGAGAAGGGGCTTCTTTTCTGCCCTTCTTGACACCAGGCCATCCTCCAAAAGTCTTCGCCTCACTGTGCGTGCAGATGCACTCACACCTGCCTGCTGCCATTCCTGAGCAAGCTCTGTACTGGTGGTGCCCCGATCCTGCAGCTGAATCAACTTTAGGAGACGGTCCTGGCGCTTGCTGGACTTTCTTGGGCGCCCTGAAGCCTTCTTCACAACAATTGAACTGCTCTCCTTGAAGTTCTTGATGATCCGATAAATGGTTGATTTAGGTGCAATCTTACTGGCAGCAATATCCTTGCCTGTGAAGCCCTTTTTGTGCAAAGCAATGATGACGGCATGTGTTTCCTTGCAGGTAACCATGGTTGACAGAGGAAGAACAATGATTCCAAGCACCACCCTCCTTTTGAAGCTTACAGTCTGTTATTCAAACTCAATCAGCATGACAAAGGGATCTCCAGCCTAGTCCTCGTCAATATTCACACCTGTGTTAAATGTTTTGGGGGGATTCAGTTCATTTGCATGGCAAAGAGGGACTTTGCAATTAATTGCAATTCATCTGATCACTCTTCATAACATTCTGGAGTATATGCAAATTGCCATCATACAAACCGAGGCAGCAGACTTTGTGAAAATTAATATTTGTGTCATTGTCAAAACTTTTGGCAACGACTGTACATGTGTGGGGGTTCCTCGGCATTAACTGCTGGACCACAGCGGCCACAAGCGTCCTTTTTTCAACTATGTGGGCATTTTGCTCATAATAGCTTAGTAAGCATAAATCACACAAACCTACAGTACTTTGACAGGAAAAGTTTTCCCAGTTTGAAAGAAAAAATGTGGATTAATCGATTCATGGGCCCTAGCAAGCATCAACTCAGGGACGGACCAGGATCAGAAATCAGCCCAGACTTTTCTGACATGCCGGCCCATTTTTTCCTCAAGGACCTCATCACTAGCTAAATAATGCTAATTATGTGGAAAAGAAACTGCCCTTTGGGCAGTCCATTTCTGCATCAACTAATCCTATGGGAAGAACTTGTCTTGTGCTCCTGGCTTACTGGCCATTTGTTCTTGGGACAGATTGATGGTCCAGGGTTAGGGTATGTGTTGGACTCTCCTACCTGGCGTACAAACCACTGGTTCTGGGACAGCTTGATGGTCCAGGGCCCAGTGTGGAACATCAGGTGCAGGTAGGCGATACCTGAGAACAGGTCTGCTGCCGCCAGGTTGCCTAGGGGACAGTAGACAAGGACATTAGTAGGGTTGTTAAGGGGGGTAATATTATTGGTAACTTTATAAAATGTACCAGTACACTCCTGGAGTTTAGGGAATTTTCACAGATGTAAAGAATATGACATAAATATGACTAAATGTTTTGAAAGTATAATTTACCAAAGATTTTATAGATTTAAAAATGACCAAAACTTCAGAAAATTCTGGTAAGTTTGGTAAATTAGTGGGAGCAGCTGCTAATTGACAGACACACACACCCTACCTAGCAGATAGTAGATAGGGAAGTGGAATCGTCGGTTGATGAAGATGGCCACCATGACCAGGATGTTGGCCAGGATGACGATGACAGACACACCCATGCCCAGGCTCACCACCACGTAGTCCCGAGGACGCCAGTGGGCGCTGATGTTCTTGCCACTTTGTTCGTAGAAGAACTGCACTGAATGGTTGAAGTAGCACCTGTGGATGTCATCTGTCAACTTGTCCATCTTGACCAATCAGAGGGGTTGGATGGGGTGGAGCGTAGAGTGGGCAGGAGTTAAGTGGAGTGAGGGTGACCAATTGGATTGTCCGGATGGATGAGTGGTGGCGGGGGTTGGAGTGGATGGGACTCGCCCTATTGGTGGGTTGGGGGCGGTCTCGCCATGAGCGGTGGGAGGGAATGGACGGCGTCCAGTTTGATTGATGTCTATCTCCTCCAATCGTGTGTGGGCTGAGACGTTGTCCCTTCTCTTTGGTCTGTGGGGGGAAGAGAAGTAGAATATTTAACAACATAGTTGAAGACACACACACACTATTTTAATTATGACTAGCGTTAGGAGTTTGTCCTTTAGAGCCTTCAACTCGGGTCTAGAGATGTTCCTTTAGAGCCTTCAACTAGGGTCTAGAGATGTTCCTTTAGAGCCTTCAACTAGGGTCTAGAGATGTTCCTTTAGAGCCTTCAACTAGGGTCTAGAGATGTTCCTTTAGAGCCTTCAACTAGGGTCTAGAGATGTTCCTTTAGAGCCTTCAACTAGGGTCTAGAGATGTTCCTTTAGAGCCTTCAACTAGGGTCAAGAGATGTTCCTTTAGAGCCTTCAACTAGGGTCTAGAGATGTTCCTTTAGAGCCTTCAACTAGGGTCTAGAGATGTTCCTTTAGAGCCTTCAACTAGGGTCTAGAGATGTTCCTTTAGAGCCTTCAACTAGGGTCTAGAGATGTTCCTTTAGAGCCTTCAACTAGGGTCTAGAGATGTTCCTTTAGAGCCTTCAACTAGGGTCTAGAGATGTTCCTTTAGAGCCAACAACTAGGGTTTAGAGATGTTCCTGGGCCTGAGGCTAACACTGAAGAAACATCCTCCTGTAACAAACATCCCTACAGCAGGTTGTTCTGGTCCTGAGGTTAACACTGATGAAACATCCTCCTGTAACAAACATCCCTACAGCAGGTTGTTCTGGTCCTGAGGTTAACACTGATGAAACATCCTCCTGTAACAAACATCCCTACTGCAGGTTGTTCAGGTCCTGAGGTTAACACTGATGAACCAGCATTCCTACAGCAGGTTGTTCTGGTCCTGAGGTTAACACTGATGAACCAGCATCCCTACAGCAGGTTGTTCTGGTCCTGAGGTTAACACTGATGAACCAGCATCCCTGCAGCAGGTTGTTCTGGTCCTGAGGTTAACACTGAAGAAACATCCTCCTGTAACAAACATCCCTACAGTAGGTTGTTCTGGTCCTGAGGTAAACACTGATGAAACATCCTCCTGTAACAAACATCCCTACAGCAGGTTGTTCTGGTCCTGAGGTTAACACTGATGAATTATCCTCCTGTAACAAACATCCCTACAGCAGGTTGTTCTGGTCCTGAGGTTAACACTGATGAAACATCCTCCTGAAACAAACATCCCTACAGCAGGTTGTTCTGGTCCTGAGGTTAACACTGAAGAAACATCCTCCTGTAACAAACATCCCTACTGCAGGTTGTTCTGGTCCTGAGGTTAACACTGATGAAACATCCTCCTGTAACAAACATCCCTACAGCAGGTTGTTCTGGTCCTGAGGTTAACACTGATGAAACATCCTCCTGTAACAAACATCCCTACAGCAGGTTGTTCTGGTCCTGAGGTTAACACTGATGAAACATCCTCCTGTAACAAACATCCCTACAACAGGTTGTTCTGGTCCTGAGGTTAACACTGATGAACCAGCATCCCTACTGCAGGTTGTTCTGGTCCTGAGGTTAACACTGATGAACCAGCATCCCTACTGCAGTGTTGACTGTAAACCAGGCTGCCTGCTGGGGTTTAGATAACAACATACCTTCTACCTCAGTGTATGATCTGTGTAGTCTTTACTGAACCAGGGGAGTTATTACCGATGTAGTGATGTCTTGATTCTAGCAGGTTAGTGGACTGAAGATAGTGATTTACAGTAACCTAACTAGTCTCTCTCGACCTCCCTCCCTCCCTCCCTGGGCTCTACTCTCCTCCTAACAAAAGAAACAACAGAGCAGCTTTCTGGAGCAGAGACACACCTCACAATTACACAATCCAGCAATGTAACCTAATCTCAATCCAAACACACAGCAACACACACACAGCCTCAGTGCCCCCACTCTACGACTGCGAGACAGAGGGAGAGAGGGAAACAGAAAGAGATTGAAAGCGGAAGAGGGGAAACGAGAGAGGGAAGATGAAATGTATACAGGAGAGGAATGGAAGAGACTGAAAGGGAAAGAAAACATGAAGGATTGGGGGGGAGAGAGAGGGGTGTTAAATAGCTGAGTTGGAGTCAGAAACAGAGGAATGCAGAGGGAGTGTTTGTGGTGTGTGAGTGTGTACTAAGAGATGGTCTCCCTATCTGACCGCTAAACAGAATGGAAGTACAGCTCTCCCTCTCTAAAGCACTAGATATCTAAACCACGACCACCAGCTAACCTTCTCCTGACGTAATCATCCGGCCTTTACCTAGCAGACATCTTAATCCACAGCCACTCAGAGTAGTGTCTGCACTGTGCAGAAGAGCACTTAAAATGGGAGGCCCCAGAGGAAATCAAACACATGACCCTGGCATTGCGAGAACCATGCTCTACCAACTGAACCATACAGGACCTCTACCCTGATCTTACTGTCTAACTGAACCATACAGGACCTCTACCCTGATCTTACTGTCTAACTGAACCATACAGGACCTCTACCCTGATCTGACTGTCTAACTGAACCATACAGGACCTCTACCCTGATCTGACTGTCTAACTGAACCGTACAGGACCTCTACCCTGATCTGACTGTCTAACTGAACCGTACAGGACCTCTACCCTGATCTGACTGTCTAACTGAACCATACAGGACCTCTACCCTGATCTTACTGTCTAACTGAACCATACAGGACCTCTACCCTGATCTGACTGTCTAACTGAACCGTACAGGACCTCTACCCTGATCTGACTGTCTAACTGAACCGTACAGGACCTCTACCCTGATCTGACTGTCTAACTGAACCGTACAGGACCTCTACCCTGATCTGACTGTCTAACTGAACCATACAGGACCTCTACCCTGATCTGACTGTCTAACTGAACCGTACAGGACCTCTACCCTGATCTGACTGTCTAACTGAACCGTACAGGACCTCTACCCTGATCTGACTGTCTAACTGAACCATACAGGACCTCTACCCTGATCTGACTGTCTAACACTCACAGCAGAATAAACAGCTGTAGGACTACTAGGTGCTTATAGGTTCTGACAATCTGTTTTGTGTCACTGTGTGTACCACAATGAGCATGGAGAAAATAAAGAAAATTCTCTGGTTTTCTGAGGAGGTCCGACAAGATTGTAGCCAAGCATGGACAATGTCAAGGCTACAAGTCCATCTCCAGAGACCTTGATGTTCCCGTTTCCACCATACGTAATGTTATCAACAAGTTTAAGGCCCATGCCACTGTAGTCGACCTCCCAGGACGTGGCTGCAAGAGAACACTTGGTAGAAGATTGCAGCGACGGATTGTTTGAAAGGTGGAGAAAGCACCTCGATCAACTGCCACAGAGATTCAAGCTGACCTTCAGACACACAAGGTACGACAGTTTCAACTCTGTCCATCCGTCTCCAACTCAATGAAAGGGGGTTATATGGTAGGAGACCCAGCAGGATCCCACTGCTGAGAGAGAGACATCGGAATTGGCCAAAACACATCTGAACATTTCAAAATTCTTCTGGGAGAATGTCCTGTGAACAGATGAGAACAAATTAGAGATTTTTGGTAAAGCACACCATCTCTAAGTGTACAGCCTTCAAAGACAAGAACCTTCCCTACAGTCAAACATTGAGGAGGTTCAGTGACGATTTGGGGTTGCTTTGCTCCCTCTGGCACTAGACACTAGCTCATATCCTGCTTAGGTTCTTCTTCAGGATAAGATGCAGCTTTGATATCCCACTCATGACTATCCCTGAATCCATGAATAAACAGAGCATTCCTCATTTAAATATATGGGTTAAATGGAATAGTAACTGAAATATGGACACTGGACTGGCCTATAACCTGCAGCGGAATTATGCATTCCTTGCAGTGAAATGAAACAAAATGTTAATGTCGTCTCGGGAACAGGAGTGGAGAAATGATTTCTTTCTTTCAGCATCTCTTGAGGAAATGTGAATGTAATGTGTTATCCTTATCACTGTTATGCCAGCAGACAGTATTTCAACCACAATATATGCACCCAAGACCAACTGAAGTCTTAGCTGGAGACAAAACAGTTTCAGATACCTAGATATCTGGTAGAATTACATCACAGCTCCTATCTATATATCTAGATATCTGGTAGAATTACCTCACAGCTCCTATCTATCTAGATATCTGGTAGAATTACCTCACAGCTCCATCCATCCATCCATTATATATCTGGTAGAATTACATCACAGCTCCATCTATCTAGATATCTGGTAGAATTACATCACAGCTCCATCCATCTATCTAGATATCTGGTAGCAGTACATCACAGCTCCTATCTATCTAGGTATCTGGTAGCAGTACATCACAGCTCCTATCTATCTAGCTATCTGGTAGCAGTACATCACAGCTCCTATCTATCTAGATATCTGGTAGCAGTACATCATAGCTCCTATCTAGATATCTGGTAGCAGTACATCACAGCTCCTATCTAGGTATCTGGTAGCAGTACATCATAGCTCCATCTAGCTAGGTATCTGGTAGCAGTATATCACAGCTCCTATCTATCTAGATATCTGGTAGCAGTATATCACAGCTCCATCTATCTAGATATCTGGTAGCAGTATATCACAGCTCCATCTATCTAGGTATCTGGTAGCAGTACATCACAGCTCCTATCTATCTAGATATCTGGTACCAGTACATCACAGCTCCTATCTATCTAGATATCTGGTAGCAGTGCATCACAGCTCCTATCTATCTAGATATCTGGTAGCAGTACATCACAACTCCATCTATCTAGGTATCTGGTAGCAGTACATCACAGCTCCTATCTATCTAGATATCTGGTAGCAGTACATCACAGCTCCATCTATCTAGATATGTGGTAGCAGTACATCACAGCTCCTATCTATCTAGATATCTGGTAGCAGTACATCACAGCTCCTATCTATCTAGATATCTGGTAGCAGTACATCACAGCTCCCATCTATCTAGCTATCTGGTAGCAGTACATCACAGCTCCTATCTATCTAGCTATCTGGTAGCAGTACATCACAGCTCCTATCTATCTAGATATCTGGTAGCAGTACATCATAGCTCCTATCTATCTAGATATCTGGTAGCAGTACATCACAACTCCATCTATCTAGGTATCTGGTAGCAGTACATCACAGCTCCTATCTATCTAGATATCTGGTAGCAGTACATCACAGCTCCTATCTATCTAGATATCTGGTAGCTGTCCTAGCTTCAGGGGGAGGCTGGTTCCACCATTGGGGAACCAGGAGAGAGAAGAGCTTGGACTGGGCTGAGCGGGAGCTGCCCTCCCGTAGGGGTGGGAGGACCAAGAGACCAGAGGTGGCAGAACAGAGTACTCAGGTTGGGGTGTAGGGTTTCAGCAGAGCCTGCAGGTAGGGAGGGCCACTTCCTCTTGCTGCTCCGTAGGTAAGTACCATGGCCTTTTAGCATCCACACTTCTACATTAATGTGGATCCAATGACACAAAATGTATATTTAATTGATTTTAAAGTCAGGCTATAACGCAACAAAATGTGGATAAAGTCAAGGGATGTGAATACTTTCTGAAGGCTCTGTACATACCAAACATAGGCTCTAGTAAAGGGACTCCTAGTCTTCACCCAGTAACTCAGACTGTCACTGGTCATTTCACTTCCCTTACATGCTTTTAACGTGTTCCCATTGTGACTCTTGGTGCGTTAGGCTACAGGCCTAGTATGTTTTAGTTGTAAAATACAATTATTGTTATTAGATGCCTTATTCTGATCACAGTTTATCATTCCAGACCAATATCCCTTAGATAAATGTTGTATATAATGTTATGATAGCATGACGCTTTGTAGCATATTGTTTTTTTTTTACCTTATTCTTTCAGTAAAGGTATTGTTTTACTAATATGACAATACTAGTGTATGTCCCTTCTCTGCAAGGCTTTGGAAAACCTCCCTGGTCTTTGTGGTTGAATCTGTGTTTGAAATCCACTGCTCGACTGAGGGACCTTACAGATTATTGTAGGTGTGGGGTGAGGTAGTCATTCAAAAATCATGTTAAACACTATTATTGCACCCTGAGTCCATGCAACTATTTTGTGACTTGTGTTGGAAACTAACTAATTGACTTGAGGATGTTTTAGTATGTTTATAATCATATAACAAAGGGGGCCTGTCTCTGAGACAGAATGTTTCCATAAGGTTGAGATAGGAGTCATACAGTATGTTAGAGCCAATTGATTGTAAACTACTGCCATGTAACACTGTCTTATAGCTTCACTGTTTTATATCCATATATCTATCTATCTCTCTCTATATATATATATATATATATATATACACTGCTCAAAAAAATAAAGGGAACACTTAAACAACACATCCTAGATCTGAATGAAAGAAATGATCTTATTAAATACTTTTTTCTTTACATAGTTGAATGTGCTGACAACAAAATCACACAAAAATAATCAATGGAAATCCAATTTATCAACCCATAGAGGTCTGGATTTGGAGTCACACTCAAAATTAAAGTGGAAAACCACACTACAGGCTGATCCAACTTTGATGTAATGTCCTTAAAACAAGTCAAAATGAGGCTCAGTAGTGTGTGTGGCCTCCATGTGCCTGTATGACCTCCCTACAACGCCTGGGCATGCTCCTGATGAGGTGGCGGATGGTCTCCTGAGGGATCTCCTCCCAGACCTGGACTAAAGCATCCGCCAACTCCTGGACAGTCTGTGGTGCAACGTGGCGTTGGTGGATGGAGCGAGACATGATGTCCCAGATGTGCTCAATTGGATTCAGGTCTGGGGAACGGGCGGGCCAGTCCATAGCATCAATGCCTTCCTGTTGCAGGAACTGCTGACACACTCCAGCCACATGAGGTCTAGCATTGTCTTGCATTAGGAGGAACCCAGGGCCAACCGCACCAGCATATGGTCTCACAAGGGGTCTGAGGATCTCATCTCGGTACCTAATGGCAGTCAGGCTACCTCTGACGAGCCCATGGAGGGCTGTGCGGCCCCCCAAAGAAATGCCAGCCCACACCATGACTGACCCACCGCCAAACCGGTCATGCTGGAGGATGTTGCAGGCAGCAGAACGTTCTCCACGGCGTCTCCAGACTCTGTCACGTCTGTCACGTGCTCAGTGTGAACCTGCTTTCATCTGTGAAGAGCACAGGGCGCCAGTGGCGAATTTGCCAATCTTGGTGTTCTCTGGCAAATGCCAAACGTCCTGCACGGTGTTGGGCTGTAAGCACAACCCCCATCTGTGGACGTCGGGCCCTCATACCACCCTCATGGAGTCTGTTTCTGACCGTTTGAGCAGACACATGTACATTTGTGGCCTGCTGGAGGTCATTTTGCAGGGCTCTGGCAGTGCTTCTCCTGCTCCTCCTTGCACAAAGGCGGAGGTAGCTGTCCTGCTGCTGGGTTGTTGCCCTCCTACGGCCTCCTCCACGTCTCCTGATGTACTGGCCTGTCTCCTGGTAGCGCCTCCATGCTCTGGACACTACGCTGACAGACACAGCAAACCGTTCTTGCCACAACTCGCGTTGATGTGCCATCCTGGATGAGCTGCACTACCTGAGCCACTTGTGTGGGTTGTAGACTCCGTCTCATGCTACCACTAGAGTGAAAGCACCGCCAGCATTCAAAAGTGACCAAAACATCAGCCAGGAGGCATAGGAACTGAGAAGTTGTCTGTGATCCCCACGTGCAGAACCACTCCTTTATTGGGGGTGTCTTGCTAATTGCCTATAATTTCCACCTGTTGTCTATTCCATTTGCACAACAGCATGTGAAATTTATTGTCAATCAGTGTTGCTTCCTAAGTGGACAGTTTGATTTCACAGAAGTGTGATTGACTTGGAGTTACATTGTGTTGTTTAAGTGTTCCCTTTATTTTTTTGAGCAGTATATATATTTAACAGTGAAGCTAGAGAATATATATATATATATATATATATATATATATATATATTCTCTAGCTTCACTGTTAAATATCATTATACTATCTGTGTTCTAGCTTCACTGTTAAATATCATCATACTATCTGTGTTCTAGCTTCACTGTTAAATATCATTATACTATCTCAGTGTTCTAGCTTCACTGTTCAATATCATTATACTATCTCTGTGTTCTAGCTTCACTGTTCAATATCATTATATTATCTTAGTGTTTTAGCTTCACTGTTCAATATCATTATATTATCTCAGTGTTTTAGCTTCACTGTTCAATATCATTATATTATCTCAGTGTTTTAGCTCCACTGTTTAATATTATATTATCTCAGTGTTCTAGCTTCACTGTTCAATATCATTATACTATCTCAGTGTTATAGCTTCACTGTTCAATATCATTATATTATCTCAGTGTTTTAGCTTCACTGTTCAATATCATTATATTATCTCAGTGTTTTAGCTTCACTGTTCAATATCATTATATTATCTCAGTGTTTTAGCTTCACTGTTCAATATCATTATATTATCTCAGTGTTTTAGCTTCACTGTTCAATATCATTATATTATCTCAGTGTTTTAGCTTCACTGTTCAATATCATTATATTATCTCAGTGTTTTAGCTCCACTGTTTAATATCATTATATTATCTCAGTGTTTTAGCTTCACTGTTCAATATCATTATATTATCTCAGTGTTTTAGCTCCACTGTTTAATATCATTATATTATCTCAGTGTTTTAGCTCCACTGTTTAATATTATATTATCTCAGTGTTATAGCTTCACTGTTCAATATCATTATATTATCTCAGTGTTATAGCTTCACTGTTCAATATCATTATATTATCTCAGTGTTTTAGCTTCACTGTTCAATATCATTATATTATCTCAGTGTTTTAGCTTCACTGTTTAATATTATCTCAGTGTTTTAGCTTCACTGTTTAATATTATATTATCTCAGTGTTATAGCTTCACTGTTTAATATTATATTATCTCAGTGTTATAGCTTCACTGTTTAATATTATATTATCTCAGTGTTTTAGCTTCACTGTTTAATATTATATTATCTCAGTGTTTTAGCTTCACTGTTTAATATTATCTCAGTGTTATAGCTTCACTGTTTAATATTATAGCGCACAAGACATTTCACAGGTGTTTTTTCTTCACTGATTACCATTTAATCGATGTGTATTGGATGTCATATCATTTGAAAGGGCTGTTTCTCAGCTTTCAAAATATGTATCATACTTTCAAATATGGTTTGACACCAGTAGAGTATTCTCATTAAGATACACAGAGGTCATGGTCTCAGAAAATTCAGGAATTCCAAAACTCTCCTGCCGATGATGCAACAATGCCAATATGGCGACACCCAGTTAGCTGGTGTTCTAAGGCCTAGTGTTTCATTCCCCTTTAACTGAGAGTGATAAACAGAGAGCTGGCAGTTAAAAATGGGCCATGCTAAAACACCTACATCCTGTAGCGGGCTGCTTATAACGTTAGCTTTGGGCAACAGGGTTAAGTAGCTGGCTAGCCATTTATTTTCATGAACTGAAGATCAACTTCAATAGGCGAACAATAGGCGAACAACAAGTGGCAACCTAGCTAATACTTACTCACAAGGATTCCTAAATCATTGCTAAGAATAATGAAAATGACAGCAATTTCTACTGGTCATTGTTTTCAGGCTGGTTGTATTGGTGCTAGCTAGGTACCAAGCTAAAGCTAGCTACCCTAGAAGTTGCGGTCGTACAAATTATGCTTTATTACCAAAGCGGTATTGTAAACATCGTTCGTGGCCGGTGTTTGCAGACTTTTTTGTATAGATTTGACAGTGCTACTGTATCTTTTCTGGCAAGCAAAGACCCAAACGGCGTTCCATAGTATGTATGTCGAAAAGCTAATAGCAGTGACGCTATTACTGTGTAACTGCGGTAGGGCAACATCTGAAAAATAGCGCACTTGTTAGTGTGTACCGGTGCTCGACCAGTCAACGAAAGCCGACATCACCCACAACAGAACGGTTGATTGTCAAGGGCAATGAATTCCATTATCTTGGCTTTAATGGATTTCGTCTTTGAGTTGTCTCGCTGAAATGTTCTTACTCTTTCAAATGCCTCCTCGACTTATTGACTGCTCGATCCACACAGCAGACATTGTGGGCTAGGTTAGAAATGCTGTGTTGCAGTGTAGCGCAACATTTTACATGGCGTTATTACGTCATGTACCTACTTTGTACAGGTATGCACAGTAGCTTTGACATAGGTTTCTAACATCGGGCGTTAAACTAGACATCGGGCCGATACCAATGTTGGCATTTTTAGCTAATATCGTCCGATTCCGATATGTTCACCGATATATCGTGCATCCCTAGTTCGAATGTTACGAAACGTTTTCGTGAGAAGACCGGTTTTCAGCATATCTCAATGTCTGACAAACAATGCTGTAGCTCAGCCACCTTCCACCACAGATGCAGAAGTGAGACGTCGGCGGATGTTGTGATTTGAGACACATCCAATGCAACAAAACATATTTCTAGATTAAATTGACAGATTCTGATGGGGATGACCGGTGCGTCAATCGACTCCAGGGAGTTAAACAGATTCTGAGAGGTGTGCGTGTGTACGTGTGTGTGTACGTGTGAGATTAAGAGAGAGGAAGTGTGTGTCTCATATCAGAACTCTAAACACTGAGCTGTCTGATTTATACTTCCTGTTATGCCAGAGTGTGTGTGTGTGTGTGTGTGCGCGCGCGCACTGGGAAGAATCAGTAAACACTAGTTTGAATGCAAACAGGTCATTACAGATGGAGACACACCCTTTGCGGTAGCCTCATCCCTTCTCTCCCTCTCCTTCCCTCTCCTTCCCTCTCCTTCCCTCTCTTCGCGTTTCTTAAAGGAAAAGTGATTTTTTTTTTACAACCAAATCTAAAAAACAAATATGTAAATGGTATGTTCTAGAAGTATCCAACCTGTATTAGGTTGTATTCCCTGTAGTGTGACTCGAGCCGTCTCGCCTACACAGCTGTTCCATTCACCGTGTAGACTGCTGCTACAGGTAACTCCCAAAATAAAGGAAACACCAGCATAAAGTGTGTTAATAGGGCATTGGGCCACCAGAACAGCTTCACTGCGCCTTGGCATACATTCTACAAGTGTCTGGAACTTCCTGTATGGAAGCAACCCATGCTTCAGTTTCAATATACTTTCTCCCCCTCATTTACTCAAGTGTGCCCTTTATTTTGGAAGTTACCTGTAGAATGGACGGAGAGGTATCGCTGGAGGCACATCAAAATGGAATACAGCGTTGTGGCCAAAGTTCACAATGACGTGTAGTTACAACTCTGTTATATTAGTCTACATTCTACTGTCCAGTCTGTCTAGTTATAACTCTGTTATATTAGTCTACATTCTACTGTCCAGTCTGTCTAGTTATAACTCTGCTATATTAGTCTACATTCTACTGTCCTGTTATATTAGTCTACATTCTACTGTCCTGTTATAACTCTGCTATATTAGTCTACATTCTACTGTCCTGTTATAACTCTGCTATATTAGTCTACATTCTACTGTCTAGTCTGTCTAGTTATAACTCTGTTATATTAGTCTACATTCTACTGTCCTGTTATATTAGTCTACATTCTACTGTCCAGTTATAACTCTGCTATATTAGTCTACATTCTACTGTCCTGTTATAACTCTGCTATATTAGTCTACATTCTACTGTCCAGTTATAACTCTTATATTAGTCTACATTCTGTCCAGTCTGTCTAGTTATAACTCTGTTATATTAGTCTACATTCTACTGTCCTGTTACATTAGTCTACATTCTACTGTCCAGTTATAACTCTGTTATATTAGTCTACATTCTACTGTCCTGTTATATTAGTCTACATTCTACTGTCCTGTTATAACTCTGTTATATTAGTCTACATTCTACTGTCCTGTTATAACTCTGCTATATTAGTCTACATTCTACTGTCCAGTCTGTCTAGTTATAACTCTGTTATATTAGTCTACATTCTACTGTCCAGTTATATTAGTCTACATTCTAATGTCCAGTCTGTCTAGTTATAACTCTGCTATATTAGTCTACATTCTACTGTCCTGTTATAACTCTGTTATATTAGTCTACATTCTACTGTCCAGTCTGTCTCGTTATTACTCTGTTATATTAGTCTACATTCTACTGTCTAGTTATAACTCTGCTATATTAGTCTACATTCTACTGTCCAGTCTGTCTAGTTTTAACTGTGTTATTTTGTATTAGTCTGGGTTAAACTGATTACCACAGTCAGTCCACCCAGAGAAACCAATGTAGGGTGAGTTCAGCTCTCCCTAGTCCTGTAGCCTTTAACATTGAGTCAGTATAAAACAGCACTGCTGTATGTGTGTGTGCAGGGGCGGAAATCCCGGGGGGGACGGGGGGGACACGACCCCCCCATCCTGGGAAAAATATGATTTGTCCCCCCCAATATATCACTGAAACATAACTATGAAATTTAAATAATATTAATAATACGCAATGAAAGCAATTGTGCTGATTATAGACACTTAATAGCGCGTTTTTAAGTTTCAAAAGATTGCAACCCCCCACCCTTTGCCTCACAATGGTTTGATCCACTGGCAAGGTAACAGAGGGGTCGTAGCCACTGTCTGAAAGGCACTCAATGAACGTAACTGACGTGAGGTTAATCCAGTCAATCGCGCACACACACTAGCTGAATATGCAGAGCTTGCACGCAAATGTTAACTATTAAGCTAGCTAGTACCTATTCCATTTATGTGGCCTCGTCAAAGATGGAATCTTTGCTATCGTCAATTTATTCCGAGATCAGCATGCAGATGATGTAAGTTAGTGCTTCAAAGTCCCTGTGATAAGGTTAGCGATAAACTGAAGTCCAAACTGAACAGAACTACACTCTCTTCTACCATGGTCTTAAATATATTTAATGGTCTCGTTGCAAAAGCTAAATTGTCGCAAGGGAACTTTTATTTATTTATTTTATTTAACCCGGGTAGCAAAGATTATAGCAAACACCACTGAATTGGTGCTCGCTAGCTTTGCAAATTCAACTATTGTTGGAAGCCAGCCAATATGAAAGAAACTATTAAAATTACAAAAGGTTGCAGCATATGTTGTGTAAATGGTTAACTCATACAGCTGTCAACTCTTGTCATTTTAATCCGTTTCACATTTGCTAACTACCTTTCAGATCGAAGCCCAAATAGAATGATAAAAGATAAGATGATAGAAGCTAATCTCCTACTATAAATAACCTACACACTGTGTATGTGTGTAGCCAGCCAGCCAGGTAGAAAAATGGCAGAAAAATAAAAGACGGACATCAGAGTATTTTTCAGTACACCAAAACGCATAGTAAGAACCCTAGTAGCCTAATATCTCAAAGACTAGTTGATAAAATGTTCATAAGAAAGAAATGAAATTCTAATGGAAATGTTTCACAATGATGTCATTAGGCAGAGCAGGCAACAGATGGCACACAGACAGCAGAGTTGGGGACAGATATGCAGGGACAGACTGGCAGACAGGGAGTCTCAGGTAAGTTTGTTGAGTCTTTGTTTGGTAACATTATGAAAGGTTCTCCATTTTTTTTACTTGTAAAATAGGAACATAATTGGAAAATGCCATGGATACCCCCACTCTCAACTTTAACAAATCTTAGTTCAGTCACCAGTTTAAGGCAATGGTATTGCTGTTGTGAGTAGTTGTGTAGTTTTGGGTACCGGTAGTTAGGAGTACGGCAAACACCTTATTTCTTTGGTTCCTCAATATACATTTACCATATTACAATGCAGGCTATGTGTTACAGCACTACTTTTGGTGTCCCCCTCAGGAATTGCTCGAGAAAATTTCATGTAATTGTCCCCCCCAAAGTTGATATCAGATTTTCGCCCGTGTGTGTGTGTGTGAGTCAGATGGGCCCCCTATATGCGGCTCCGTGCAGCGAGCCTCTTCTATTCTTGTCATACAACTACACACACACACAACTCCCCCTCTCCCCTCCTTCTGCGTTATCAGTCGAGATGTTGTTTCGTTCCAATCTTACCGAGAATTAAGAGCAGTTTCATCCGCAAGCGGAAAGTCATTTTCTAGTTTCCAAACAAACCCCCCACCGTATCTTTCTATTACATCAGAAGGCTGGCCACAAGAATGACTTGACGTGAGAGAGACGTTGACTGTTTTCTGAGAAACAAAAGGTGTTTTCATTGTTCACATCTCCAACCGTGGGCCCACCACTAGTTGACTTCCAGGATGCAGGTCTCGTTTACTTCCGTCTCCCTGTTCCTCACTTTACACTGTCACTATTCAGATCCTCTTAGCTTATTTACACAGACAAAACCCCATCTCTTGACATTCAGTTAGCTTCTTTTCGGGATATGTTAAAGGGGTAGGAGGTAAAGAACATGGTACATATTGACCCAGCTGGAGACCTTCTGCCTCAGTCTCTGCCTGTGTGCAAGTGGATGTGTTTGAGTTGTCTCCCCCCCCTTTCACACACACCTTTACAACGTTTAATTGATAGGTTACCAAAGAGATAAGCGAGATCAACAGTGTATTGTGGTGAGCTCTGTGTAGATCTACAGGGGGCAAAGCAGTGCTGGACAGAGCAATCACCGTGGAGGAGCCGCCCGGCGCCGGGGGGCAATAAAAACAACAGATAACACCGTGAGGTTAACTCTGGCCCATTAAATAGTCTTCTTTTACGCGCTCTCTCTCCGAACGATCCACAGAGCGAGTGCGTGGGAATTGCAGAAGCAGAGCGCTTGCATGCAGCATGTGGGTGCGCCAGGCCGAGTTTGCACCTTTTTTAGTTTTTTGGTGTGAAACATGTTGGTTTGACAAGTTTAGAAACATTACTCTCAATAGGTCTATGCAAACTGCTGTAATTGACCATATGACTGCTGAAACAAAGAACAGAACAAAAAAAAAAGTAGGCTAAAAAAGCCACATAAAATCTATATATTTTACAGCCTATATCCGGGAAACAAGCACAAACACTACATGCACACGTCAACTCGTGCAGTTACCACGGAATGTCACGCGATACAGCGGTGGAACCGCAAGCCAGCCAGCGACACACAGCAAAACCGAGAATATTTAACAAAGGTTATTAACAGGGTTTTTCGTAAGGAAAACCTCCACAACCATTATCCAAAAGTGCTGAGAATGCACAATGTTCTTTTAGACTTGTTTTTACGAGTTTATCAAGTTAAACCAGTCATTAAGGCCTATAACGTAGCCTAAATTAAGCTTTTCGCACGTAGCCTATCCGAGTTTAGCTTTCACTCACTAAACAATGAAAATGTGCTTTCGTTAAAACTAAAAACTAAAAACATATCAAAACATCAAATTCCTTACCTTAGTCTTGCCTTAGCGCCTATCCCTTCATATCCGCTTCCAGAAACGAGTTTAGTCTTTGTTTAATCCATAAATTTGTCCTAAAATTACAATCCAAATTTGACTTTCGAGTGACTTTGGTCGTTTGGCCGCAGTTTACCTGTGCGCGGTAGAGAAAGGGTGCGGCGGAGCGTGTCTCTGTCAGAATGTGGCTTGGACAACCTGGGAGCCCAACGTACCCGCCTCTACTGCTCCCCGGTTGGATACTGGAACGGAAAGACAACCAATGAGAGGAGAAGAAAGGATGATTGACAGCGTAAGTACAGTGTTTGGCGAAAGCAGGGTTTTTACCCCCATGCTGGGCTGTAGTGTTGGGTGTGATTTTGTTTTGACAAGGAGCAAGACGTTATGTATAGAACAAGACAATAGAAAGGCTAAAGGTCTCCTAGGGGCGTCTGAAGACACAGATTATGCTATAGGCGTTAGGAGATGACAGTTATGCTAGGAGCCTAATAGAATAATACCCTACACATTATAAACATTGAGATAGGACAAAATACGTTTAAAATAAGCAAAATAATATAATTATAGTCTACATACATTTTTAGCTGTCTCTCCCTCATCATAGTTAAATAAAGGTAAATATATATATATATATATATATATATATATATATATATATTTTTCATGGACTGAGGTTGAGAGCTCTTTTTAGGTAGGACGGTGGGCAGGATATTATTACAATGATAAATGTGTAGGCTTTTGATTAGTAGAGTTTTATATTTAAGCAATAAGGCCCGAGGAGGTGTGGTATATGGCCAATATACCACAGCTAACAGGTGGCACAGTGGTCTAAGGCACTGCATCTCAGTGCTAGAGGCGTCACTACAGACCCTGGTTCGATTCCAGGCTTTATCACAACTGGCCGTGATTGGGAGTCCCATAGGGAGGCACACAATTGGCCCAGCGTCGTCCGGGTTTGGCAGTGGTAGGCCGTCATTGTAAATAAGAATTTGTTCTTAACTGACTTGCCTAGTTAAATAAAAAAACAGCTGTTCTTATGCAGTGTGCCTGGACACAGCCCCCCCAAAAAATCTAAAATAAACACATTTTCACAAGCTCCTTTTAGGCAGGACGGTGGGCAGGCATATTATTACAATGATAAATGTGTCGATTTTTATATTTAAGCAATAAGGCCCGAGGTGGTGTGGTATATGGCCATTATACCACGGCTAACGGCTGTTCTTGTCATGACGCAACGCAGAGTGCCTGGACACAGCTCTTAGCCGTGGTATATTGGCCATATACAACAAACTCAGAGGTGCAGTGTTGCTATTATAAACTGGTTACCAACGTAATTAGAACAGTAAAAATGTATGTTTTGTCCTACCCGTGGTATACTGTCTGATGTACCACGGCTGTCAGCCAGGGCTCGAGCCACCCAGTTTATAATCAGAATCCCCTTCACTCTCCTTCTCCTTCTCCCCCCTCTCTCTCCTTCTCCTTCTCCCCCCTCTCTCTCCTTCTCCCCCTCTCTCTCTCTTTCTCCTCTCCCTCCCCTCTCTGCTTCACATTATGAATGACTCAAACCCCAGCCCTTCGCTCCAGTGCCAGTACCACATAGTTACTCAATATGTTCCCCACATTTGTTGTGGTTTACGTGTTTAAAACAGAGAAGGCTTTTTCTGTGACACACAGTGTTGTTTCAGGAGAGGTTGATCTCTCCAGCTTGTTGTATGACAACAGAAGTAATCAAAACATTTAAACTAGACTAATGAAACTGTTTAAGTTTGCGTCCTAAATAGAACCCTATTCCTTTTTTTTTTAAATTGTACCTTTATTTAACTAGGCAAGTCAGTTAAGAACAAATTCTTATTTTCAATGACTGGGTTAACTGCCTTGTTCAGGGGCAGAATGACAGATTTTTACCTCGTCAGCTCGAGGATTCGATCTAGCAAACTTTCGGTTACTAGTCCAATGCTCTAACCACTAGGCTATCTAGTGCACTACATTTACATTTGAGTCATTTAGCAGACGCTCTTATCCAGAGCGACTTGCATGCATTTCATGCATTTTCATGCATTTGTACTGGCCCCCTGTGGGAATCGAACCCACAACCCTGGCGTTGCAAACACCATGCTCTACCAACTGAGCCACAGGGAAGGCCCCACTACTTTCGACCTGAGCCCTACATGTTGGCTTGACTTCCAATATATACATGAGCCTCTCCTTATACGACTATCCTCAAGACCACAGTCTAGTTTCCTAACAGCAGTCTCTCATTTTGTGTGTGTTATAAGCAGTTTCTTTGCGCAAGCATGTCTCTGTGTGTTGCTGTGTGTGTGTGTGGCTGTGTGTTGCTGTATGTATGTGTCTCTGTGCAGCTGTGTGTCTCTGTGTGTGTGTGTGTCTGTGTGTGGCTGTGTTTTTCTGTGTGTGTCTGTGTGTGTCTCTGTATGTCTCTGTGTGATCAGTCTGGTCCATCATCCTGACCAAGACAATCTGTGAACAGAAGGCAAACTGACCAGATCAGGATGGTTGAACAAGGCTAGTTTTAATCAATGACCCATGGAGAACTAGGTCTAGCTGTGCCTCATTACTTGGCAGCCACAGTGCTAGTTTGAAGAAACTATTGACTTGAGATGATCAAATGTAAGGATATGAATTCTTGGCTGTTTGGTTTGGGGATGATTAAACTGTTGCGACACAATGTTCAATGTTTACGGAAGATTAGCTATCAGACATACAAACGTGTGTGTCCAGCATGTGTGTCCCCAGTATGTGTGTGTTTGTCATTGTTTCCAGTTATTTAACTAGCCGTCTCAACTTCCTGCTGTGTTCTTCGTGTCACAGGAAGCTCTGCCGCTGCTAGGCAACCCAGACACACACACACACGCACGCACGCACACACACACACACACACACACACACACACACACACACACACACACACACACACACCTGTGAGAGACAGAGGAAATAGAAGTGCATTGTGTCTGAGAGGAAGTGTAATTGGAGATAGGAAGAGGAGAGATAGATTAGGACAAGAAAAGGAGGGAAGATGAGAAAGAGGGCGAGGAAGCTGGGAGAATGGATATCTTAAGGTGAATGCACCAATTTGTAAGTCGCTCTGGATAAGAGCGTCTGCTAAATGACTTAAATGTAAATGTAATGTAATATGTTTAGAAAAGAGAGAAAGAGAGAGGGGTGATAGGAGAGAAAGAGAGGGGTAGGAGAGAAAGAGAGAGGGGTGATAGGAGAGAAAGAGGGGGATAGTAGGAGAGAAAGAGAGGGGTGGTAGGAGAGAAAGAGAGAGGGGGATAGTAGGAGAGAAAGAGAGGGGTGGTAGGAGAGAAAGAGAGAAGGGTGGTAGGAGATAGAGGGAGGGTAGAAGAGAAAGTGAGAGGGGTGGTAGGAGAAAGAGAGAGGGTTGGTAAAAGAGAGGGAGGAAGAGAGATGGAGGGTAGGAGAGAAAGAGAGAGGTTGCGAGAATTGGAAACATGTAAGAGAGAGAGAAGGAAAGAAGTGGGAGATGACAGCCAAACTGCATCACCCTCCCATCATAAAATCGACTCTCAGCCTGGAACAATGACTGGGCCTTCTACAATGTGTCAGTCAATCTGAACTTGATGTGTGAGCATTTGCAATTATCAATGTGTGTGTGTGAGAGAGTTGTGTGTGTGTGAATCACATATGGAGTTGATTATGTCATCTGGCATCAATTTAGGGAGGGCCTTGATGTCCCAATGATTACCCCCCCATCCCTTGAGAGAGAGAGGCATGTGCTTTGCGTGTTCTGTGTGTCTCTGTCTTTGCGTGTATCTATGTATTTTATTGTACAGTGTGTGTGTGTGTGTGTGTGTGTGTGTGTGTGTGTGTGTGTGTGTGTGTGTGTGTGCGTATCCATCTATGTATTTTATTGTACAGTGTGTGTGTGTGTGTGTGTGTGTGTGTGTGTGTGTGTGTGTGTGTGTGTGTGTGTGTGTGTATCTATGTATTTTATTGTACAGTGTGGTGTATGTGTCTCTGCCTCGGTTTCTATCTCTGACATAATATTCTCCACAGACTTCCTGTTCCCAACCACGGTTTCTCACAGGAGCTAGCTACCCAGAGACTGTGTGTCATCGAACTGTGTGTGTGTGCTCTAAAACTCCTAGCACCGCTCTAAAACTCCTAGCACCGCTCTAAAACTCCTAGCACCGCTCTAAAACTCCTAGCACAGCTCTAAAACCGCTCTAAAACTCATAGCACCGCTCTAAAACTCATAGCACCGCTCTAAAACTCATAGCACCGTTCTAAAACTCCTAGCACCATTAAAACTCCTAGCACCGCTCTAAAACTCCTAGCACTGCTCTAAAACTCCTAGCACCGCTCTAAAACTCATAGCACTACTCTAAAACTCCTAGCACTACTCTAAAACTCCTAGCACCATTAAAACTCATAGCACCGCTCTAAAATGCTTAGCACCACTCAAACTCATAGCACCGCTCTAAAATGCTTAGCACCACTCAAACTCCTAGCACCGCTCCTAGCACTGCTCTAAAACTCCTAGCACCGCTCTAAAACTCCTAGCACCGCTCTAAAACTCCTAGCACCGCTCTAAAACTCATAGCACCGTTCTAAAACTCCTAGCACTACTCTAAAACTCCTAGCACCACTCTAAAATGCTTAGCACCACTCACTCCTAGCACCGCTCTAAAACTCCTAGCACTGCTCCTAGCACTGCTCTAAAACTCCTAGCACCGCTCTAAAACTCCTAGCACCGCTCTAAAACTCCTAGCACCGCTCCTAGCACCGCTCTAAAACTCCTAGCACCGCTCTAAAACTCCTAGCACCGCTCGATAACTCCTAGCACCGCTCTAAAACTCCTAGCACCGCTCTAAAACTCCTAGCACCGCTCTAAAACTCCTAGCACCGCTCTAAAACTCCTAGCACCGTTCTAAAACTCCTAGCACCACTCAAACTCCTAGCACCACTCAAACTCCTAGCACCACTCAAACTCCTAGCACCACTCTAAAACTCCTAGCACCGCTTTAAAACTCCTAGCACCGCTCTAAAACTCCTAGCACCGCTCGATAACTCCTAGCACCGCTCGATAACTCCTAGCACCGCTCTAAAACCGCTCTAAAACTCATAGCACCGCTCTAAAACTCATAGCACCGTTCTAAAACTCATAGCACCGTTCTAAAACTCCTAGCACCGCTCTAAAACTCCTAGCACCGCTCCTAGCACTGCTCCTAGCACTACTCTAAAACTCCTAGCACCGCTCTAAAACTCCTAGCACCACTCTAAAACTCCTAGCACCACTCTAAAACTCCTAGCACCACTCTAAAACTCCTAGCACCGCTCTAAAACTCCTAGCACCGCTCTAAAACTCCTAGCACCGCTCTAAAACTCCTAGCACCGCTCGATAACTCCTAGCACCGCTCGATAACTCCTAGCACCGCTCTAAAACCGCTCTAAAACTCATAGCACCGCTCTAAAACTCATAGCACCGTTCTAAAACTCATAGCACCGTTCTAAAACTCCTAGCACCGCTCTAAAACTCCTAGCACCACTCTAAAATGCTTAGCACCACTCAAACTCCTAGCACTGCTCCTAGCACTGCTCTAAAACTCCTAGCACCGCTCTAAAACTCCTAGCACCGCTCTAAAACTCCTAGCACCGCTCTAAAACTCCTAGCACCGCTCTCAAACTCCTAGCACCGCTCTCAAACTCCTAGCACCGCTCTCAAACTCCTAGCACCGCTCTAAAACTCCTAGCACCGCTCTAAAACTCCTAGCACCGCTCTAAAACTCCTAGCACCGCTCTAAAATGCTTAGCACTACTCTAAAACTCCTAGCACCGCTCTTGCACCTCTTCTAGCACTGCTCTAAATCTAATCAAATCAAATGTATTTGTATAGCCCTTCTTACATCAGCTGATATATCAAACTGATGTACAGAAACCCAGCCTAAAACCCCAAACAGCAAGCAATGCAGGTGTAGAAGCACGGTGGCTAGGAAAAACTCCATAGAAAGGCAAAACCTAGGAAGACACCTAGAGAGGAACCAGGCTATGAGGGGTGGCCAGTCCTCTTCTGGCTGTGCCGGGTGGAGATTATAACAGAACATGGCCAAGATGTTCAAATGTTCATAAATGACCAGCATGGCCAAATAATAGTAATCACACTGAACAGGTCAGGGTTCTATAACCGCAGGCAGAACAGTTGAAACTGGAGCAGCAGCACGGCCAGGTGGACTGGGGACAAAAAGGAGTCATCATGCCAGGTAGTCCTGAGGCATTGTCCTAGGGCTCAGGTCCTCCAAGAGAGAGAAAGAAAGAAAGAAAGAAAGAGAGAAAGAGAACTAGAGAGAGCATACTTAAATTCACACAGGACACCGGATAAAACAGAAATAATCCAGATAACAGACTGACCCTCTAAAACTCCTAGCTCCGCTCTACAACTCCTAGCTCCGCTCTACAACTCCTAGCTCCGCTCTACAACTCCTAGCTCCGCTCTACAACTCCTAGCTCCGCTCTACAACTCCTAGCTCCGCTCTACAACTCCTACAACTCCTAGCTCCGCTCTACAACTCCTAGCACCACTCCTAGCACCGCTCTAAAACTCCTAGCACCTCTATTAGCAATTCCCTATAACTCCTAGCACCGCTCTATAACTCCTAGCACCGCTCTATAACACCGCTCTATAGCACCGCTCTATAACTCCTAGCACTGCTCCTAGCACCACTCTATATCTCCTAGCACTGTTTCTCTATTCCAACTATTTTACAGGAGTAGATCATCATAGTCTCCTTTCTGGTTAACTTTCCCCCAAGGGCTGAACTAAGGTCAGTCATGTCCACACCCTGAAGGTTTCCATTGGGTTGGGGTAAGGGAAAACTGATCCTAGATCTGTGGTTAGGGACATGGTCTGCCTGGAGAAGGGAATGAATGTGACTCACTGCTTCTACAAGAGGCACATGATTAGAACATGGAACACACACACACAAGAGAACCAGTATCAGGGAGGGAGACCCGCACGCACACACTTCTATTTTCATTCACCAAAACCACGGTAGTGACTGAGCCAGTGCTCTCACACACACACGTCATATCTGAGCCAGCTTTTTTTTCTCTCTCTCCCTCTCTCTCCCTCTCTCTCCCTCTCTCTCCCCCTCCTATGTACACAGCTTCACCCTCTCTTCCCTGTCCCAGCCTAATTTTCCTTATATTTTCTCCTTCACTCTACTTCTCCCCCCCCTCTCTCTCGCCCCACCCCCTTTCCTCCCTCTCTCCCTGGGTGATGATAAAGTCATGGATGTGCTCTGGCAGCAAGCCCTCGAATTTGGTTTCTACTCTGAGTGTTTTCTTCTCTGTGGGGTTCTGGAAACGCTCTGTCTTTCTGTCACGCCCTTGACTTGATTCTCCCAAACAAAATCAATATGCAAAAGCACAATGGCCATGATGTCAGTGTGTGTGTGAGAGAGAGAGGGAGTGCGAGGAGAACATTTGCTCTAATTTGTTACTGAAAGTTCTAGGCTGTTTTAAGAGAGGAGTTATGCCTTAAATCTGAGAGTAGGAAAGTGTCGGACAGTCACACACCTCTCACACACACACACACACACCTCTCACACACACACACACACACACACACACCTCTCACACACACACACACACACACACACACACACACACACCTCTCACACACCTCTCTCTCCCGGTGATTATCAGCAGCACGGTAGAGACGCACGGCTATCAGTCCTACGAAGGTCAGAGCAACCCAAACAATGTCTCCATGGAGACAACACACACACACGACTTACAGCACAGGGGACTTATAGCCAGTGTCGGGGAAGCTACTCTGAAAATATAGTTTACCAATTACTTCAAACTGGAACAAGTTAAGATACATTTAAGCTGCCCCTTAAGATAAATATTTACTGAACTAGTCACTTTTCAAAAGTAGTTCATGATGAATTATCATATCTAAATCTAAAAATGTCATAGACAACAAATTGCAAGAAAGGGAAATACCTTGTCAGTTTTACAACTGAATGCATTCAACTGAAATGTGTCTTCCGCACATATCACTATGGTAAGTCGCTCTGGATAAGAGCGTCTGCTAAATGACTTAAATGTAATGTAATGTAATGACTCAGATGTTAACAGAATGTGTCATTTGGCCTATTAAACACAAAAAGTAGTTCCAACAGTTAGCTACGCAGCTACATGACAGATAAAGTAGTTCCAGTAGTTAGCTACACAGCTGTTTGATTCCATTCTACTGAATCCGCTTCAGCCATAACAACGAGCCTGTCCTCCCCAATTAAGGTGCCACCAACCTCCTGTGGTTGAACTATATGTAGTTCACTACCCAACACTGCTTATAGCACAGACACATGTAATAACAGACAGGTATGGCAGCACACAGACAGACAAGCATGTATTTAATAACACAGACAGGTATGGAAGCACACAGACATGTATGGAAGCACACAGACAGACTAGCGTGTCCCCCTCTCCCTCGATCTCCTTCAGACACACACACACTCATAGTATTTACACAAGACTTTACACTACACTGTACATACACACATTCAATAACTCTCAGGTAAGTCAGGTTTATGCGCACGCACACATTCTCTCTCCCTCTCTCTCCAGCAGCCTCACATCAACCACACCCTCTGCTGGTTACCACCGGAACTGCATGGTGAATATCCATTCAACTGAACCACAGAAGGTGCTCTTTGGACGAGCAACGTCAGCACGGCATAGACTAAGATACAGTACTTAGAATAGAGTGGAAAATATGTAAACATTATTAAAGTGACTAGTGTTACATTATTCAAATGGCCAGTGATTCCAAGTCTATAAAGGCTGCATCACATCCGGCCGTGATTGGGAGTCCAAGAGGGCGGCGCACAATTGGCCCAGCGGCGTCCGGGGTAGGCTGTCATTGTAAATAAGAATTTGTTCTTAACTGACTTGCCTAGTTCGTTATTTATTTATGTATATAGCGCAGCAGCCTCTGTGTTAGTGATGGCTGTTTAACAGTCTGACAGCCTTGAGATAGAAGCTGTTTTTCAGTCTCTTGGTCTCAGCTTTGATACACCTGTACTGACCTCACCTTCTGGATGATAGCGGCGTGATTATCTTTTTGGCCTTTCTGTGACATCGGGTGCCGTAGGTGTCCTGGAGGGCAGGTAGTTTGCCCCCGGTAATGAGTTGGGCAGACCACACCACCCTGTGGAGAGCCCTGCGGTTGTGGGCGGTGCAGTTGATGTACCAGGTGGTGAGACAGCCCAACAGGATACTCTCAATTGTGCATTGGTAAAAGTTTGTGAGGGTCTTAGGGGCCGAGATAAATTGCATCAGCCTCCTGAGGTTGAAGAGGCACTGTTGCGCCGCCTTCACCACACTGTCTGTGTGGGTGGACCATTTCAGTTTGTCAGTGATGTGTACGCAGAGGAACTTGAAGCTTTTCACCTTCTCCACTGCGGTCCCATCGATGTGGATAGGGGGGTGCTCCCTCTGCAGTCCACGATCAGCTCCTTTGTTTTGTTGATGTTGAGTGAGATGTTATTTTCCTGGCCGCACACACCCAGGGTCCTCACCTCCTCGCTGTAGACCATCTCGTCATTGTTGGTAATTAAGCCCATTACTGTTGTGTCGTCTGCAAACTTGATGATTGAGTTGAAGGCGTGCTTGGCCACGCAGTCATGGGTGAACTGGGAGTACAGGAGGGGGCTGAGCACGCACCCTTGTGGGGCCCCAGTGTTAAAGTCAGTGAAGTGGCAGTGTTGTTTCCTACCTCTTAAGTCACATTTCCATTTGGAATACGTCCCAAATGGCAACCTACTCCCTATATAGTGCACTAGCTTTGACCAGATCCCTATGGGCCCTGGACACAAGTAGTGCACTATGAAGGGAATAGACAAAATAACTTTGACCTCTAACAAAACACACAGCCTCTGCTGGGTACCACCAGAACTGCAGGGTAAATACCCATTATACTGAACCTCATTATAGGGCTCTCTCTCAAGTCACATTTCCTCGATTCCTCACATCCTATGTCCTCACCTCCTTCTCAACTGTATTGAAGGAGAAGGTCCCTCCCCTCAGACCTTCTCCTCCAATGGGAATGCGAAAAATCTAGGAAAGATAGTAACAAGGCAATTCTTTGTGTCGACCCACGCATGTCCCACTCAGTGACTCCAGCCAACCAAACAACACAGTGTCATTTTTTTGGATCATTTTAATACTTTTCTTTTTTTAAAAAAGAGATGTTTTACTCCATAATCAGAACAGAATGTATCCATCTACCTTAACACCTCACTCACCAACATACCAACCGGTGATTCAAAACAAAACAATGACAAGAAACAGAACAAAACAAACAACCGTCAAATATGAAAAAGGGGCAAAATTAAATAAAAACATCCCAAAAAGAATAAAAGGAACAGATAGTGTATGTAGAGCTGTATACAGGGGTTTGATGTATATCTGGACATGACAACACCGCAGGCCACGCCCCCAGAACACTTACAGCTATGGCACATGACAACAACCCCGACTGTTACCACAGAAACTAAAAACATAGCAGAACATTTTTACAAAAAACAGGAAGTGAATAAAAACTAAATAAAAGCTATGATACGGATGGTAGAGGAAGATGATGATGACAGGAGAGAGAGATTAACAAATGGAAGTGAATAAAAACGAAATAAAAGCCATGATACGGATGGTAGAGGAAGATGATGACAGGAGAGAGAGATTAACAAATGGAAGTGAATAAAAAAGAAAATGAGTAAGAAGCTAACGAAGAAAAGAAAGGAAGTGTAGTAGCAGGTGGATGTAGCTACAGAACAGTAGAACAAAGTTACGTAGTTATAGGCCAGTGCAGTCAAAAGCGTGATTTTCCTGTGTTTTATTTATATTTCCACACTATAAGGTTGGAATAATACTGTGAAATTATGAAAATGATGATAATGCCCTTTTAGTGTAAGAGCTGTTTGAAAAGAAAATCAGCCTGTTTTGGTGGGATGGAGTTTTGGCCTGCCTGGTGACATCACCATGCAGTAAATTCGTTGATAGACCAATAAGAAAGAGTTCCAAACCTCTGTCATTAACAGCTACTTTTCAGTTTCCCCCTCCCCACTCAGACCACTCCCAGACAGTCCTAGCAACATTCTTGCTTGAGAAATTGCTCTTCGCTAAGAATCTATTTTTGGCCATTTTAACTGAAAACAATCACAGTAACATACCTAATTGTTACCCAGAAATTATTTGGTATTTAGATAAAAACAGAGGCCTTTAAACTCTTGAATATCTGAACTTGATACAGAGAAAAACAGGATGAGAGAAAGGAGGTTATGAACAAGACAAAACAATTTTTTATAGCATCATAAAAAAAGTTTTTTTTTTGTTTGTTTTTACAGTCAATTCTCTAAAAAAACTAAAGGGAATTGAGCACAAGGCAGATTAGCCGTTCTCCCTCCCAACAACATAATCCAATTATTTTTAGGGACTTTTCATCGTATATAATATATATTTAGGCATCTATCTATCTATCTATCTATCTATCTATCTATCTATCTATATATATCTATATATATCTATATATATATATATATATAGAGATAGATATATATATATAGAGATATATATAGAGATATGTATAATCTGTGGCGTGTGTTCATTTACAGGTCAGATCTGTAAGGCAAGAGCCACATTCCAACACCTTTAAAATGTACCCCTCTCTCCCTCCTTTCTTCACTCATCCTTCCTCTTTCCCTCCTTCCTTCCCTCTCTGCCTCCTTTCTTGAAATAATCAATGAATCAGACATGACTGAAAAAATGGAGTTCAAGCTTTTACACATTCAAGTTGTGTCAAGTCAGTGATGTCACAAAGAACAAGGAGAGTGAGAAGGAAGGAAGGGTGCTTCTTTATAGTGCTGGGGTGTGACCCCGGTGTTCATCTTGCTGTCCGGAGAGAAACTGAACCCATCTCAGGGGATACGTTCCAAATGGCACCCTACTCCCTATATAGTGCACCACTTTTGATCAGATCCCCATGGGCCCTGGACACAAGTAGTGCACTATATGAAGGGAATAGGGTGCCCTTTTGGGACCTAAACATGATAACACACACAGCCCACCCACTTCTCCCTCCCCATCTCCTCACCCACCCCGCTTAAAACCCAACATCAAAAAACAGGGAGAGAAAAATACTAGATTAAGAGAGAAATGAATGAAAGAGAAAGAAGTCTGTCCATCCTCTCGCCCGCCCCTCCCTCTCGCACGTTAGAAGAACAGGTGTTCTTCTTCTTCTTCTTTCTCCATTAAACCCTCTTTTTTCTTCTTCTTTATTTTCAGGTAATAGTTCTCAGTCCTCCCCTCCTCCCTCGGTTTCATTTCAGAATACAAGAGGAGTTCAAATATCTGTTTATCGATAGGTATCCGGTTTTACCATTGCCCACGGCAACAACCAATCATCAACAATAAACGGGCAGTTAGACACAAAAAACGCATCTGAAATTGCAAAAAGTGGAAGTTGTACTCCCGGTCCCCACCGCTGGGGGGGGGGGGGGGTGGGGGGGGGCTCCACCTTATTAATGTACCTCACCTCAGTCTCCTTCAAGTCTCTGCAGCTCACATCCTGGTCTGGGGTCTCTAATCAAAGAGAGGGAGGGAGGGGGGGTGTTGTGTGTGAAATCCCAGCCATGGTGGGATAAGGTAGAGTTCATATCTCTTTCTCTCCCTCTCCTCCTTTCTCAATCTCTCTCTCAGAAAAGGTTCTCTTCAAAGATGGCCATCAAGTCGCTCTGGAAGTTAATGTCAATGGTGTCCGCCATCTGTAGAGAGAGGGGGATGAGAGAGAGCGAGAGAGAGAGAGGAACTAGATGCAGTGTTAATCTTTCCCATCTTTTCTCAGCTAAACTACCTCTCCTCTGTATTATTGTAATATAACTGAATATACATAATAACAAGAATATACATATATTAATGAGTATCTTTATGATGATTCTCTCCTCTCTCCTGCTATACTAGTATATCATGTTAGTATTATGGTAGTATAACTGCTATAAAGTATTACCACCTCTCTTCTGCTAGAAAAGTATATTATGTTAGTATTATAGTAGTACAAATGGTATTAAGTATTACCACCTCTCCCCTGCTATACTAGTATATTATGTTAATATTACAGTAGTATAAATGCTATTAAGTAATACCACCTCTCTCCTCCACCTCTCCTGCTATACCAGTATATCATGTTAGTATTATAGTAGTATAACTGCTATAAAGTATTACCACCTCTCTCCTGCTATAATAGTATATAATGTTAGTATTACAGTAGTATAAATGCTATAAAGTATTACCACCTCTCCTAGTATGTTACTATTACAGTAGTATAAATGCTATAAAGTATTACCACCTCTCCTGCTATACTAGTATATCATATCATGTTAGTATTATAGTAGTATAACTGCTATAAAATATTACCGCCTCTCTCCTCCTCCTTTCCTGCTCGCGGCGTCTCGCCAGCTCCCTCTGCTGGTCCATGGCGTTCTGTGCTGCGGCCGAGGGTGGGGGTGTGGCCTGTTGAGTGGGAGGGGCCTGTGGGGAGTCGGCGGGAGGGGTTGAGGCGGGGGGCGTGGGGGCTTGAGGCGAAAGTTGCTCCTGGCGACGGCGAGAGTCCTCCTGGACACGCCCCCTCCCCTGCTGCTCCACAGAGTCCTCGTCGTCACGGCTACTGGAGAAGAGAAAGCGGAGTGTCAGAGGGGGAGGAGCTTAGATGGGGTGCTAGAATGAGCTTCTCCCTCTATCCATCCTTCCCTTCTAACCGTAGTTTCTACCTCGGCTGAGAGGTCTTCTCCCTCTCCTCCTCCCTTTCCTCTCCCTCCATCTCTCTTCCCTTCTAACCGTAGTTTCTCCTGCTCTCTCCTGGCCTGTGCTTTCAGTTCTCTCTCTCCTCCACTATCTCCCTGCCCTTTCCCTCTCTCCATCCTTCCCCCTTACCGTAGTTTCTCCTGCTCTCTCCTGGCCTGCTCGGCCTGTGCTTTTAGCTGTTTCTCTCTCTCCTTCTCTCGGGCGGCGCGACGGAACTGTTCGAAGCTGTCGCTAGACGAGCGGACAGCGGAGGCTGGGGTGGACTGAGAACGCTGGGCCAAGCTGGCCCAAGAACCCATGTTCTTTAACTTCACATCCTGGGAGGGAGAAAGTGTAGTGGGAGGGGGAAGAGTGCGACACAGACATTTCGTTAAATCTAAATCTATTTTATTTATGTAAGTGGAATTTCATAGGAAGGGTCCAGACACTTTTTTTTTGTGATTTCACATGCTTTTGAGAAACTTACCCCAACCAGCAAATCATGTTTTTGAGAAACCCGAGCAAATCACATCCTCATTTTGTAGTATGGGAGCTCTGATACAAACACGAACAAAGGCTCCAAAACACCCAAATATGTCCTTTTATAAAGGACAAAGCTCTCAGTATTGTAATGCAGGTCTGTAGATGTTGTACACATGACGTTGTGTCATTCTGAACTTGAGCCACAACGCTGTATTCCATTTTGTTCAACTCAAACAATTTTAAGCACGTGCATATTGGCGTGCATGGGTGTACTTCCTCGTTCCCAAATCTTACTGTGTGCATGTAGGCTAAATTAGGGGGGAGGTGCTACCGACATAGGTAAGGTATTGCTTTCCTTACGATGTCAGTCACTCACGAGAAAACAGACAAGAAAGGAAACAGCACACCAAAGTAGTTTTAGTTGTTAGGTTTGCTGAATATTGCTGAAAATGGTTCACAGATGTGCAATCCCAAAAACACAAGAAAAAAAACATGGTACTATAACTTTTCACTGACTTCCTTTGGATGACCGATATCTAATGAGGCTTTGGCTAGTTGTTCTGTATAGACACGTAAAACACTCCCGTCTACAGACTTCCTTTGGATGACCGATATCTAATGAGGCTTTGGCTAGTTGTTCTGTATAGACACGTAAAACACTCCCGTCTACAGACTTCCTTTGGATGACCGATATCTAATGAGGCTTTGGCTAGTTGTTCTGTATAGACACGTAAAACACTCCCGTCTACAGACTTCCTTTGGATGACCGATATCTAATGAGGCTTTGGCTAGTTGTTCTGTATAGACACGTAAAACACTCCCGTCTACAGACTTCCTTTGGATGACCGATATCTAATGAGGCTTTGGCTAGTTGTTCTGTATAGACACGTAAAACACTCCCGTCTACAGACTTCCTTTGGATGACCGATATCTAATGAGGCTTTGGCTAGTTGTTCTGTATAGACACGTAAAACACTCCCGTCTACAGACTTCCTTTGGATGACCGATATCTAATGAGGCTTTGGCTAGTTGTTCTGTATAGACACGTAAAACACTCCCGTCTACAGACTTCCTTTGGATGACCGATATCTAATGAGGCTTTGGCTAGTTGTTCTGTACAGACGCATAAACACTCCCGTCTACAGACTTCACACGTTGAATCTACAGGTCTACAGGGAGCATTTTTCTGATGACGAGTAAAACCACCACAGAGAAGAAAAGCAATCGCTGTAAGACGTTTCCGGACACGTCTAGGACCTGCAGAAAGAGCAATTGAGGGAAGAGATAGGCGTTTGCTATTGTTCTGTAAATCAGGACATTATGTTCAAGTTGACCTAAACTGGTTTTGAGAAGCCATTTCACAGCCACCACACAAATGGTAATCTCAAAACCGGTTTAGGCCGCATGTCTTGATTTACAGAATAATAGCAAACCACTCAAAGCAAAATGGGGCGCACATTATTCACAGGAGACTTCCGGAGTTGGGTCAGTAACCTTGATTTACAGGACAATGATGCTTAACGGCCCATCTCAGGGTCCCAGACTCCTACGGTGATTGGGACCAAGACAACAATGGTTTGATGACTGTCTTATCTGTAGAGCATTCTAGAAGGCCTGGGCTGATCCACAGAGCTGCGTGTGTACTGGTCTTCTACTACTTTAATTGGGAGTAAAAGATTGCCTATTGTCAAGGTTGAAGCAGTGTCTGTTTCCTTACACCAGTACCCCCAACAGCACACATTGTTGTTGTTGCCCCGGACAAACTCACCTGATTCAACTCATTGAGGGCTTGGTGATTAAATGAGAAGTTAAATCAGGTGTGCATGTCCAGGGTTACAATAAGAATGTGTACTGTTGGGGGTTGTTGAGGACTGGAGTTGGGAAACACAGGCTTACACACACACACACACACACACACACACACACGGCTGCCTCTAATGCACCACACCCTGCAATAACAACAACTATGTACCTACTGTACGCTTGATTATATATTTTACTATTTAAATCCAGTCACTTTATCCTCCCATCCACCATGTAGTCCATGTTACTGTCAATATGTATTCTCCCATCCACCATGTTACTGTCAATATGTATCCTCCCATCCTCCATGTAGTCCATGTTACTGTCAATATGTATCCTCCCATCCACCATGTTACTGTCAATATGTATCCTTCCATCCACCATGTAGTCCATGTTACTGTCAATATGTATCCTCCCATCCTCCATGTAGTCCATGTTACTGTCAATATGTATTCTCCCATCCACCATGTAGTCCATGTTACTGTCAATATGTATTCTCCCATCCACCATGTAGTCCATGTTACTGTCAATATGTATTCTCCCATCTACCATGTAGTCCATGTTACTGAACTGATACTGTCAATATGTATCCTCCCATCCGCCATGTAGTCCATGTTACTGTCAATATGTATTCTCCCATCCACCATGTAGTCCATGTTACTGAACTGATAATGTCAATATGTATTCTCCCATCTACCATGTAGTCCATGTTACTGTCAATATGTATCATCCCATCCGCCATGTAGTCCATGTTACTGTCAATATGTATCATCCCATCCACCATGTAGTCCATGTTACTGTCAATATGTATTCTCCCATCTACCATGTAGTCCATGCTACTGTCAATATGTATCATCCCATCCACCATGTAGTCCATGTTACTGTCAATATGTATTCTCCCATCTACCATGTAGTCCATGTTACTGTCAATATGTATTCTCCCATCCACCATGTAGTCCATGTTACTGTCAATATGTATTCTCCCATCTACCATGTAGTCCATGCTACTGTCAATATGTATCCTCCCATCCACCATGTAGTCCATGTTACTGAACTGATAATGTCAATATGTATTCTCCCATCTACCATGTAGTCCATGTTACTGTCAATATGTATTCTCCCATCCACCATGTAGTCCATGTTACTGTCAATATGTATCCTCCCATCCACCATGTAGTCCATGTTACTGAACTGATACTGTCAATATGTATCCTCCCATCCACCATGTAGTCCATGTTACTGTCAATATGTATCCTCCCATCCGCCATGTAGTCCATGTTACTGTCAATATGTATCCTCCCATCTACCACGGTCCATGTTACTGTCAATATGTATCCTCCCATCCACCATGTAGTCCATGTTACTGAACTGATACTGTCAATATGTATCCTCCCATCTACCACGGTCCATGTTACTGTCAATATGTATCCTCCCATCCTCCATGTAGTCCATGTTACTGTCAATATGTATCCTCCCATCCACCATGTAGTCCATGTTACTGTCAATATGTATCCTCCCATCCACCATGTAGTCCATGTTACTGTCAATATGTATCCTCCCATCCTCCATGTAGTCCATGTTACTGTCAATATGTATCCTCCCATCCACCATGTAGTCCATGTTACTGTCAATATGTATCCTCCCATCCTCCATGTAGTCCATGTTACTGTCAATATGTATCCTCCCATCTACCATGGAGTCCATGTTACTGTCAATATGTTATTATATGTTCTTCAACAGTGAAATAAAAGTTTTACACGCGTTCTCCCATTACTCAATTTGAAATTGAAAACGTTTCTAGAAGAGCAGGGAAGACACGTGCTGAAAAGTCATTGTCACTTGTTGCACAGAGTGGGGTGCGCTAGCGGGACAACGGTGTCTCGTCACCAGACACATCTAGATTTGACAAGGCTGGCACAAGCAGGTCCCACTCCACGCAGCAAAGTCACTCGTCTTCAGTGGGCATCGCTCACCAGTGCACCACCCGTCCCGAGTCGGGCCTCAGCTTCTGGTTGAACGCCTCGCTCTCTTGCTCTCTGCTAAAGATCCTCGTCGGTGTATTCCGGTTCAAATAAATAAGGCTCGGCCCCTTTTTGTATTCGTAGTCAGACATGTCGGTTGCGTAGCGGTTTGAAAGGAAAAATAACTAGCTAGCTTGGTATATTAGCAACCGCCAGCTGTGTGTTTTTACAGCAGACACCTTATTGTAGATTAGTAACCGCCAGCTGTGTGTTTTTACAGCAGACACCTTATTGTAGATTAGTAACCGCCAGCTGTGTGTTTTTACAGCAGACACCTTATTGTAGATTAGTAACCGCCAGCTGTGTTTTTACAGCAGACACCTTATTGTAGATTAGTAACCGCCAGCTGTGTTTTTACAGCAGACACCTTATTGTAGATTAGTAACCGCCAGCTGTGTTTTTACAGCAGACACCTTATTGTAGATTAGTAACCGCCAGCTGTGTTTTTACAGCAGACACCTTATTGTAGATTAGTAACCGCCAGCTGTGTTTTTACAGCAGACACCTTATTGTAGATTAGTAACCGCCAGCTGTGTTTTTACAGCAGACACCTTATTGTAGATTAGTAACCGCCAGCTGTGTTTTTACAGCAGACACCTTATTGTAGATTAGTAACCGCCAGCTGTGTTTTTACAGCAGACACCTTATTGTAGATTAGTAACCGCCAGCTGTGTTTTTACAGCAGACACCTTATTGCAGACTGGAGTGTGCTTCTGAACCACGCCTCCCTAAGGGTTTGGGAACGAGGAAGTACACACATGCGCGTGCATTGAAATATCTCTTTAGTTGAACAAAATGGAATACAACGTTGTAGCTGAAGTTCAGAATGACACAACGTCATGCATACAACATCTACAGACCTGCATTACAATACTGAGAGCTTTGTCCTTTATAAAAGGACATATTTGGGTGTTTTTGGAGCCCGTGTTCGTGTTTTTTCGTGACCCCCCATATACTACACAACGAGGATGAGGAAGTGATTTGCTCAGGTTTCTCAAAAACATGTGAAATCACATGGATCCTTCTATAATATGCTATTTACATATAAAAAAGGAAACTTCTCCTTTAAATGAAGTCCTGAATCTACATGCTTTGTTCTAGTATGATTCTGACTCTCTCACACCTGTGTCTTCTTGGCGGTGATGGGAGTTTTAGCCTCCTGCTTCAGTTTGCTGTCCTGATGGGAAGGGGGAGGGGCCGGGGAGTCCGGGAGGCGGAGCCCAGGACGAGAACCGTCCAATAGCTTCACATCTGATCCTGCAGGAGTCGAATGATTGGTTAATACAGGTAACCTATTTACTGTGAAGAAATTCAAAAATAGACACTCTACCTTCGAGGCAGAGAGACACACAGACAAATCTCTCCCGCTCTCTCCCTAACGCTTCTTACACACACAGAGCCAGGTGTGTGTACTCACTGTGTGTGTGTTTGTTGTCTTGTGGTTTGTGGTGTCGCTGGCCGGGGCTGAAGGGGGAGGGGGGCAGCACCGGGGAGGGGAGCGGCTTCTCCTCTTTCACCCTTTGGTTCTGCAGTGAACACACAGGGTTAACACACACACACACACACACACACACACGCAATGTACAGTACACAAACACACACTGTACACACACACACACACTCTCTTTGTGTACTCACAGGTTTCTTGGGCTGGGAAGGGGACTGTCTCATTGGTGGGAACTGAGGCATCTGGGGAGAATGTATCATCAGAGGGGAGGGGCTCTCCCTCAGAGGACCTATCACAACGGGAGAAACACCAGTATGGAAATTAGTGGGGTAGAGGTCTTCACGGAAATACCCTAACCTGATTACCTGAGATCCAAACAGTCTGAAAATATGTCAAATACCGACCAGATCCAATATTATACTGATGAAAATAAATATCCTCTATAATATCACATTTGGTACACATGGCAGTTGGTTCAGTCAAAAGAATAAATCTCTCAAGTCAAAACAGTTCTGCTGGCTTTGAGTAGCAATAAAGACCCGTTTTTTATCTGATACAGATCCGACCCAATTTGAATCGACTTGGATATATCGTGTCTGTGTCGAACGGGAAATTTCACGGATCCAATTCGGTTCAGATCTTCCTTTTTCGGGATCCAAGAATCCCTCTAGTGGGTGTTGTCTGCCTGTCTGCCTGCCTGCCTGCCTGTATTATCTCTCCTACCTGTATTGAAAGGCTCAGTTTTGATCCGTGGTGATGGTTGTGGATGTAGTATCTGCTTGAGCCCTTTCTGTGCCGGGTGCATGGTGCTCTGTTGCTGGGGGAACGACATCCCCTGTCCCGCCTGCTGCATGTGTGTGTGAGCGTGTGAGTGAGCGTGTGTGTGAGGGTGTGAGTGAGGATGTGTTGCGAGCCTCTGCTGTTGCTGGGTTGGAGCGGCCGCTGCCTGTGACTGAGTCTGCATGGCCTGCATGAGCTGAGACTGGACCCGCCCAGGAGACTGTGTGTGGGCCGGGGGCCGGGACTGGGCCCGCCCAGGAGACTGTGTGTGGGCTGGGGGCCGGGACTGGGCCCGCCCAGGAGACTGTGTGTGTGCCAGGGGCCGGGACTGGACCCGCCCAGGAGACTGTGTGTGGGCCAGGGGCCGGGACTGGACCCGCCCAGGAGACTGTGTGTGGGCCGGGGGCCGGGACATGAGCTGAGACTGGACCCGCTCAGGAGACTGTGTGTGGGGGTGTATGTGTGCCGGGGGCCGAGACGACTGCAGGTACATGTGCACCTGGCTGAGCGGAAGGGGAGGGGTTTCAGAGTGAGTGGGCACGGCCTCCTCGTCGTCCTCAAATAGGGCTTGAGGGGGTTGGGCCGAGACCCCCAGGATTCCGTGGGGGGTGGGGGGAGAGGGGACACAAGGGCGAGGGAGGGAGGGTTGGGGAATAGGGAGGGAGGGTTGGGGAATGTGGAGGGAGGGCTGGGGGGGAGGAGGAGCGGAGGAGGTGGAGGGGGGGAGGGAGGAGGGGGGAGGCTGAGGGGGTTTGGGGGCCGCTCGGTTGCTGGGGCGGGACGGCTGCTGGGGGAGAGCGTTGTGGAGTGCTACAGAGAGAAGGGAGCGAGGAGAGAGAGAAGGGAGGGAGGGAGGAGAGAGAGAGAGAAGGTAGGGAGGAGAGAGAAGGGATGAGAATGGGGGTGAGGGACAAAAAGAGTAAGTACAGAAATAAATTATATTTCTAAAATCTAAATGTTTCATTAAAACCAAAACCCCTCAACACAATGAAGTGTAGAAATGTGTGGTGTGTGTCTGTTCATCCACATACCTGGGGAGAGCATGATGGAGGGCATGACGGCTTGGTGGCTGAGGAAGGGCTGTGTGCTCTCAGAGGTGTGTGTGGCCGGGTGTGTGTGTGTGTTGGTAGCGTTGAGGTGGGGGGGTCCGGCGGCAGGGGCCCCCAGTTCATTACGGGGGGGCTCCCCCACCTGCTGGCTCAGATGGGGGGCCAGGAAGTGAGCTAGGGGGTCAAATGGCAAAGAGGAGTCCAGAGAGGTCACGGGGACAGTGGGGATGGAGGAAGGAGGAGGGGGGGCGAAGGGGTGTTGATGCTGCTGCTGGGGGGGTTTGGATTGAACTAGGGGGGTCTGGGGGGAGGAGGGGTCCAGAGGGGCAGTGATGCTGACCCTGCCCCTGCTGGACTGGTGGGGTCTCTTAGAGTATATATTGCTAGAGGAGGACTTTTGCTGCTGGGGGGCCAGCCCTGAGAGAGAGAGAGAGAGAGAGAGAGAGAGAGAGAGAGAAAAAAAAGAGAGAGCAGGAGAGAGAGGGAGCGCAGGAGAGAGAGGGAGAGAGGGAGCGCAGGAGAGAGAGAGAGAGAGAGCGCAGGAGAGAGAGAGGGAGCGCAGGAGAGAGAGAGAGAGAGAGGGAGCGCAGGAGAGAGAGAGAGAGAGAGGGAGCGCAGGAGAGAGAGAGAGAGAGAGAGCAGGAGAGAGAGAGAGAGAGCGAGGAGGAGCAGGAGAGAGAGAGAGAGAGAGAGGGAGCGCAGGAGAGAGAGAGAGAGAGAGAGGGAGCGCAGGAGAGAGAGAGAGAGAGAGAGAGGGAGCGCAGGAGAGAGAGAGAGGAGAGAGAGAGGGAGCGCAGGAGAGAGAGAGAGAGAGAGGGAGCGCAGGAGAGAGAGAGAGAGAGAGGGAGCGCAGGAGAGAGAGAGAGAGAGAGGGAGCGCAGGAGAGAGAGAGGGAGCGCAGGAGAGAGAGAGGGGAGCGCAGGAGAGAGAGAGAGAGGGAGCGCAGGAGAGAGAGAGAGGGAGCGCAGGAGAGAGAGAGAGGGAGCGCAGGAGAGAGAGAGAGGGAGCGCAGGAGAGAGAGAGGGAGAGAGAGAGGGAAAGAGAGACAACATAATGAAAATGATGTGTGTACAGGGCTTGACATTTAGGTCAATTTCCCAGCGGCACACCGGGCCAGTGCCAACTGAAAGCTACTGGCCCGAACGGAAAAACTATTGGCCCAGATCAGGGGAGGAGTGGAAAGAGATGAAAGTAGCCAATAGTCTAATAGTCTATAACTATAATAACCTACCTCCACACACACAAATCCTTACATTGTAACTTAATATCATATTGACATGAAAAAAATAAAAACTTTGCGCAATCTCAAAAAGGGTGTTATTGTTAGTGACCTTGAACAGTGAGCAGGCTTGTAAGACCCTATAACATTAGATTGTTTTTGCCAAATAAGGTTCAGTTTTCCTAGTTTTTTCATTCTCAAAATCACAACTTGTTTCTTTCTGAGAGCTAAATTGGATGTTCAAAGTCCACAGCAATGCTTTAAATCACATCAGGAGGCCACTTCTGAGGTCTGGAAAAAACCATACTGAAGTTCACCTTTAATTCAATTGCGCACCGAGGAAGAGACAGTTGTGTTTGGCTAGTGGCGTTTCTGTACTGTACAATGTCCACCCCGTTGATAGAAATCATCATGATATCATTCTGTCAGGTGGTCCTACTTCACAGACAACATTTCATTGGGAAGGTTTTTGTGGGAAGCCTTTAGAAATGACTGTTTCCTCCATGCTAACTGTCTCCTCCATGCTAACTGTCTCCTCCATGCTAACTGTCTCCTCCATGCTAACTAGCTACACAACAACAGGCTTTACTTCTTCAGAAAGATGCACAAATCCCTGATGCATTCTGTCGTTCTACTGACAGCTGCTTCACAACCAGCTGACCGACAGCTGCTTCACAACCAGCTGACCGACAGCTGCTTCACAACCAGCTGACCGACAGCTGCTTCACAACCAGCTGACCGACAGCTGCTTCACAACCAGCTGACCGACAGCTCCTTCACAACCAGCTGACCGACAGCTGCTTCACAACCAGCTGACCGACAGCTGCTTCACAACCAGCTGACCGACAGCTGCTTCACAACCAGCTGACCGACAGCTGCTTCACAACCAGCTGACCGACAGCTGCTTCACAACCAGCTGACCGACAGCTGCTTCACAACCAGCTGACCGACAGCTGCTTCACAACCAGTTGACTGACAGCTGCTTCACAACCAGTTGACTGAGAGCTGCTTCACAACCAGTTGACTGAGAGCTGCTTCACAACCAGTTGACTGAGAGCTGCTTCACAACCAGTTGACTGAGAGCTGCTTCACAACCAGTTGACTGAGAGCTGCTTCACAACCAGCTGACTGAGAGCTGCGCACTCCTGCTGCCCGACTCAAACTAGTGATACCCCACTCAAACTATGTATTATGAGCCATGTGTGTGTGTGTAGTGTTGTGTGTGTTACCTGTGTTGTCGCTGTCAGAGGAGTCACTGCTGCCTGATGAAGATCCCGTCTTCATCTTCATCACACTGGTCACCTCCAGAGCCTTCTCTACTGCTTCACACACACACAGGATGGGTTAACACTCTCTCCCTGGATGGGTTAACACTCTCTCCCTGGATGGGTTAACACTCTCTCCCTGGATGGGTTAACACTCTCTCCCTGGATGGGTTAACACTCTCTCCCTGGATGGGTTAACACTCTCTCCCTGGATGGGTTAACTGGTCATTCTGGTCAATATTATTTCACCCTCCCTCCCTCCCTCCCTCCCACCCACCCTCCCTCCCTCCCTCCCTCCCTCCCTCCCTCCCTCCCTCCCTCCCTCCCGCAGACCCACGGTGAACACACACATCCTCTCCTGGTGTGTCATTATTTCACCACCACTCTCTCTTTCTCCCTTATTTTTCCGTCCCTCCTTCCCTCCCTCTCGCTCCTTTTTACCTGGCTGTGATATCTTCTTCTTTCTAAGGCTGGTCGAGATGCATTTCTCAGGCTCTCTCCCTCCCCATCTCTCTCTTACCTGGCTGGGATTTCTTTTTCTTTCTAAGGCTGGTCCAGACATATTTCTCCAGCTCTCGGAGCGTCGAGGGTTTCAGCGTCTCAAAGTCGATCTCTATCTCGTCTGGGTTGGTGTTCTTGAGCGATGGCTCTCGTGATTGGATGATGTGGACGACGCGGCCAAGCTTGTCGCCGGGCAGTTTATTGATGTCCAGACTGAGCTGGCGTTTCTCCTCGTAGGACATTGGCTTACACCTGTCAGCTGCCCCGCCCACAAACACACCTGGGACACAGACAAATACATTAACATTTTTAAAAATACTTTTTTTTTTTTTTTTTTTTTTTTTTTATCTTACAAAATCTCTCTCTCACTCACTCACTCGTGTCATCTTCTGCCTCCAGCGAGGCTGAGGGGGCAAGGGGGGTGGAGCCGGTCTGATGTGGGGCGCCCGGACGACTGTTCTTCATACTTTCTTTTTTACTGTGGAGAAAGAGAGAGATGATGTCAGAGAGAAATGATTAATCAATCAGAAACCTCCACTGTCCATCCTGCGTTTATCCATCCTACCCAGATTTCTCTACCTGGGCTTCTCTCCATCCATCCCACCTGGGCTTCTCGCCATCCATCCTACCTGGGCTTCTCGCCATCCATCCTACCTGGGCTTCTCTCCATCCATCCTACCTGGGCTTCTCTCCATCCATCCATCCTACCTGGGCTTCTCTCCATCCATCCATCCTACCTGGGCTTCTCTCCATCCATCCATCCTACCTGGGCTTCTCTCCATCCATCGATCCTACCTGGGCTTCTCTCCATCCATCCATCCTACCTGGGCTTCTCTCCATCCATCCATCCTACCTGGGCTTCTCTCCATCCATCCATCCTACCTGGGCTTCTCTCCATCCATCCATCCTACCTGGGCTTCTCTCCATCCATCCATGCTACCTGGGCTTCTCTCCATCCATCCATCCTACCTGGGCTTCTCTCCATCCATCCATCCTACCTGGGCTTCTCTCCATCCATCCCACCTGGGCTTCTCTCCATCCATCCTACCTGGGCTTCTCTCCATCCATCCTACCTGGGCTTCTCTCCATCCATCCTACCTGGGCTTCTCTCCATCCATCCTACCTGGGCTTCTCTCCATCCATCCTACCTGGGCTTCTCTCCATCCATCCTACCTGGGCTTCTCTCCATCCATCCTACCTGGGCTTCTCTCCATCCATCCTACCTGGGCTTCTCTCCATCCATCCTACCTGGGCTTCTCTCCATCCATCCTACCTGGGCTTCTCTCCATGCTTCTCCATCCATCCTACCTCGGTTTCTTGATCTTCTTGGGCATGGTCACCGGCTCCTTGCTGTTTTTGCTCTTTCTGATTGGCTGGAGGATGGCAGGGGGAGGGATCTCCGGTGGCTCCTCCCCTCCTATCTTCTTCTTGTACTTGTCTTTATTCTTCTTCTCCTTCTCCCTCTCTTTTCTCTTGGGCTTGGTGGCCTGGGGCGTGGACAGAGCGGCCAGCTGTTCGTGAACAGCTTTGAGCTGTAGGACAGACAAGCACACAGGAGGATGTTAAAAGAGAAACACAGCTTCCTCTAAACTCTTTCATTTTCTCCACCCCTCCTTCCTCTCTTCTTTTACCGGTTCTGTGTTCAGGTGAAAATCCCTTGCTCTCCCTCTCCTCTCCTTCTGTCTCTCTCTTCTCTTCTTTTCCTAACCCCTTTCTTAATTATTTTATTCTTTCTCTTTGGGTGAGTCAGTATCAACACAGTGTTTTATCCTTCCTACACTTTCTTTACCTCTTTCGCCCCCTTCACCGTCAGGAGATCCCTTCTCCTCTCCCCCTCACCTGTTCCTGTAGCTCAGCCAGTCTCTGTGTTCTCTCGTGTTCCAAACCTCCCTCGGAGGATTCTGATTCCGACGAGGAGGAGCTGTCATCGGAGGAGGAGGGGGGTCGGGGGGCAGGGGGCTGTTTGGCTGAGGGGGTGGGGAGGGGGTGGAGGGTGGGGGCAGGGAGGGGGTGGAGGGCAGGGGAGGGGATGGGTTTGAGGGCTGGGGAGGGGAGGGGGGCCGTCTCCTCAAGCTCGTCTGGCATTTTGGCAAAGCGCATCTCAAATACGTCCTGTAGAGAGAGAGAAAGAGAGAGCTTTGTCAATATTAACATATGTTTCCCATGCCAATAAAGCCCCTTGAATTGAATTGAGAGCGGTCAGAGCTATGAACCATGGGAACTTTAGTCCGTGGCACAGTGAGATTTGTAGTTCATCATTCATCCATTCAACACTGTTTATGTTGACACCTGTCATTGTCTGAAAGTGCTGTTGGTTGGTTGTATTTTTTGTTTGTTATGATTGTCAGATGTGTTGTAGTTGTTCACCTGTAGTTTGCGTGCCATATTGACCACGCTGTGTAGTTTACCTGTAGTTTGCGTGCCATATTGACCACGCTGTGTAGTTTACCTGTAGTTTGCGTGCCATATTGACCACGCTGTGTAGTTTACCTGTAGTTTGCGTGCCATATTGACCACGTTGTGTAGTTTACCTGTAGTTTGCGTGCCATATTGACCACGTTGTGTAGTTTACCTGTAGTTTGCGTGCCATATTGACCACGTTGTGTAGTTTACCTGTAGTTTGCGTGCCATATTGACCACGCTGTGTAGTTTACCTGTAGTTTGCGTGCCATATTGACCACGCTGTGTAGTTTACCTGTAGTTTGCGTGCCATATTGACCACGTTGTGTAGTTTACCTGTAGTTTGCGTCCCATATTGACCACGTTGTATAGTTTACCTGTAGTTTGCGTGCCATATTGACCACGTTGTGTAGTTTACCTGTAGTTTGCGTGCCATATTGACCACGTTGTATAGTTTACCTGTAGTTTGCGTGCCATATTGACCACGTTGTATAGTTTACCTGTAGTTTGCGTGCCATATTGACCACGTTGTGTAGTTTACCTGTAGTTTGCATCCCATATTGACCATGTTGTGTAGTTTACCTGTAGTTTGCGTGCCATATTGACCACGTCATGGTCTGGGGGGTTGTATTTGTAACAGTTGGAGAACATCAACCGGACATCAGCAGCAAAGTCCTGAGCATCTCTGTACTGCCTGCTGTCCAGCTTATCCTGAGGGAACAAAGACACACAAGGTGAGGGGAAAGAGACACGGTTACCAATTAACACAACCAGTGAAAACAAGGGTTTCATTTAGGAAAATGTGGTGCCAGACATTTGACCGGCAGCGTTTTAATTTACCAGATCCATATGCATTGGGTGCATAACCCATTAGGCGCCCACCCAAGGTGCTCAGAATGACAGAAATCACATTTAGATTATGGTAATTCATCTAACAGAGCATGCAACTACAGGATGCAACAGCGTGTCCTTCTTAACAAATTCCGATGCGCCTGGTGAAAACATAAACACCCCCCCCATTCAATGCATTACCCAATAACCCCCTGGTGCTACACCTTCAATGTATTACCCAGAACCCTCTGATGCTACACCTTCAATGCATTACCCAGAACCCCCTGGTGATACACCTTCAATGTATTACCCAGAACCCCCTGGTGCTACACCTTCAATGCATTACCCAATAACCCCCTGGTGCTACACCTTCAATGTATTACCCAATAACCCCCTGGTGCTACACCTTCAATGTATTACCCAGAACCCTCTGATGCTACACCTTCAATGCATTACCCAGAACCCCCTGGTGATACACCTTCAATGTATTACCCAGAACCCCCTGGTGCTACACCTTCAATGCATTACCCAATAACCCCCTGGTGCTACACCTTCAATGTATTACCCAATAACCCCCTGGTGCTACACCTTCAATGTATTACCCAGAACCCTCTGATGCTACACCTTCAATGCATTACCCAGAACCCCCTGGTGATACACCTTCAATGTATTACCCAGAACCCCCTGGTGCTACACCTTCAATGCATTACCCAATAACCCCCTGGTGCTACACCTTTAATGTATTACCCAGAACCCCCTGGTGCTACACCTTCAATGCATTACCCAGAACCCCCTGGTGCTACACCTTCAATGCATTACCCAGAACCCCCTGGTGCTACACCTTCAATGTATTACCCAGAACCCCCTGGTGCTACACCTTCAATGTATTACCCAGAACCCCCTGATGCTACACCTTCAATGTATTACCCAGAACCCCCTAATGCTACACCTTCAATGTATTACCCAGAACCCCCTGATGCTACACCTTAAATGCATTACCCAGAACCCCTAGTGCTACACCTTCAATGCATTACCCAGAACCCCTAGTGCTACACCTTCAATGCATTACCCAGAACCCCCTGGTGCTACACCATCAATGCATTACCCAGAACCCCCTGGTGCTACACCTTCAATGCATTACCCAGAACCCCTAGTGCTAGACCTTCAATGCATTACCCAGAACCCCCTGATGCTACACCTTCAATGCATTACCCAGAAGCCCCTGGTGCTACACCTTCAATGCATTACCCAGAAGCCCCTGGTGCTACACCTTCAATGCTTTACCCAGAAGCCCCTGGTGCTACACCATCAATGCATTACCCATAACCCCCTGGTGCTACACCATCAATGCATTACCCAGAACCCCCTGGTGCTACACCATCAATGCATTAGCCAGAAACCCCTGGTGCTACACCATCAATGCATTACCCAGAAACCCCTGGTGCTACACCATCAATGCATTACCCAGAAACCCCTGGTGCTACACCATCAATGCATTACCCAGAAACCCCTGGTGCTACACCATCAATGCATTACCCAGAAACCCCTGGTGCTACACCATCAATGCATTACCCAGAAACCCCTGGTGCTACACCATCAATGCATTAGCCAGAAACCCCCTGGTGCTACACCATCAATGCATTAGCCAGAAACCCCTGGTGCTACACCATCAATGCATTACCCAGAAACCCCTGGTGCTACACCATCAATGCATTAGCCAGAAACCCCTGGTGCTACACCATCAATGCATTACCCAGAACCCCCTGGTGCTACACCATCAATGCATTACCCAGAACCCCCCTGGTGCTACACCATCAATGCATTACCCAGAACCCCCTGGTGCTACACCATCAATGCATTACCCAGAACCCCCTGGTGCTACACCATCAATGCATTACCCAGAACCCCCTGGTGCTACACCATCAATGCATTACCCAGAACCCCCTGGTGCTACACCATCAATGCATTACCCAGAACCCCCTGGTGCTACACCATCAATGCATTACCCAGAACCCCCTGGTGCTACACCATCAATGCATTACCCAGAACCCCCTGGTGCTACACCTTCAATGTATTACCCAGAACCCCCTGATGCTACACCTTTAATGTATTACCCAGAACCCCCTGATGCTACACCTTCAATGTATTACCCAGAACCCCCTGGTGCTACACCTTCAATGTATTACCCAGAACCCCCTGGTGCTACACCTTCAATGTATTACCCAGAACCCCCTGGTGCTAGACCTTCAATGTATTACCCAGAACCCCCTGGTGCTACACATTCAATGTTTTACCCAGAACCCCCTGGTGCTACACCTTCAATGTTTTACCCAGAACCCCCTGATGCTACACCTTCAATGTATTACCCAGAACCCCCTGGTGCTACACCTTCAATGTATTACCCAGAACCCCCTGATGCTACACATTCAATGTTTTACCCAGAACCCCCTGGTGCTACACCTTCAATGTATTACCCAGAACCCCCTGGTGCTACACCTTCAATGTATTCAGATCTATAAGAGGAGCAGATAGAAGTTCCTCTACGGTCTGTCTGGTCTTCCTCTCAGACAGCTGGGAGGTCCACTGCTGATGACGTCATCACTCATCTAATGAACAATGAGTGAGTGAGGGACCACTTTTGATGAGCTCACCTTGACGGTTCCGAGGTCCATAGGGTGTTTGATGATGATGTGGTAGTCGTGGAGGCCGAGGGCGTGCGCGTCGACAGGCTTGTAGAACGGCCACGCGTACGCAATGTGTTTCTTAGACAACATGTCTCTGATCAGACTCCCACAGAACAGCAGCTGCTCCTAGAAGAGGAGGAGAGGGGAAGAGAGGGGAAGAGAGGGGAAGAGAGGGGAAGAGAGGAAGAGAGGAAGAGAGAGGAGGAGAGGGGAAGAGAGGGGAAGAGAGGGGAAGAGAGGCGGAGGAAAAAGAAAGACATGAACCACTGATATACAGACAGACAACCCTAACCCTGTACAGACAGACAGACAGACAACCCAAACCCTGTAGACAGACAGACAGACAACCCTAACCCTGTACAGACAGACAGACAGACAACCCAAACCCTGTACAGACAGACAGACAGACAACCCTAACCCTGTAGACAGACAGGCAGACAGATACAACCCTAACCCTGTAGACAGAGAGGCAGACAGATACAACCCTAACCCTGTAGACAGACAGGCAGACAGATACAACCCAAACCCTGTAGACAGACAGGCAGACAGATACAACCCTAACCCTGTAGACAGACAGGCAGACAGATACAACCCAAACCCTGTAGACAGACAGGCAGACAGATACAACCCAAACCCTGTAGACAGACAGGCAGACAGATACAACCCAAACCCTGTAGACAGACAGGCAGACAGATACAACCCAAACCCTGTAGACAGACAGGCAGACAGATACAACCCAAACCCTGTAGACAGACAGGCAGACAGATACAACCCAAACCCTGTAGACAGACAGGCAGACAGATACAACCCAAACCCTGTACAGACAGGCAGACAGATACAACCCAAACCCTGGACAGACAGGCAGACAGATACAACCCAAACCCTGGACGGACAGACAGACAGACAGACAGACAACCTTAACCCTGTACAGACATCAGGCGTTTATATACATCAGTGATTTGAACCTTCTGGTTGGCCAGCTTCTCTACTGCCGCCCCCCACTGTTTTAACCTTTTGTTTTATTAGGAGAATAATACCTGGCGCTTGGGGCTCCCGCTATGACTCGTTAACGCTCCGCCCCCAGGGACCCCCCCGCCTAGCCCCAGGTGGTGCTGGGAGTCGGGCTGGGCGGGCTCTCGTTTGGGCTGCTTCAGGGGGCGGTTACTGCTCTCGCGGCGGGGGCGGGGGGGCTCCGTCGCCACGGGAGACGACTCGCTGAGCTGGTCGTTGGCGCTGGGCGTGGTGGTGTCAGCCTTCCTCTTCTGGCTCTTCCTCTGCTGCAGGGGGGGTTAAAGGTCAGGGGCTAGAGGTCAAGACAACACCACACATTCCCTAAGCATGACATATGACGAGTTGATCGATGTGCTAAAAGTACAAAAGTAAACATGGTCCTCGCTGGGTCCCCGGGGACAGGAATGAAGAGACATTCAAGTAGCAGTAAGATAATGACGGTACATGGGAACATCTCAGAGCATGACTGGAGGAAAGAGAGAGAATTCCTATATCAGATGTTAAGTAATATACGTTTGTCTCCTCGTTCCGCTCGACCACACACTTTCAGACTCCCGTACCCCCACCCCTTCTTTTCTCCCTCTGGTCTACTCACCTTAGCTGGGGGTGCGATGCTCTGGAGGATGGGTGGGGCAGCAGGGTGAAGGCCTGGGTGGGCTGGGGGCTGGTGGGGTACGTGGGTGAGGCCCTGGGCCAGGACATCCAGAGGGCTGACGGGGAAGGGGGGTCCCAGCTGGGGGGCATGGGAGGGAGGGGTGGGGGGAACGCGGGGGGGATGGGTCTGAGGGGGGAGGGCGAGGGGGAGGGTGGGGGGCCCCTGGGATACGGGGAGACCCCGAGTCTGAGGGCCCGGCGACGGGGAGGAGAAACCTCGGGTGTGGGGGGTGGAGGAGGGAGATGAATCCTGGCCGGAGTCAGACTTAGACAGGAAACCTGGAAGAGGAGGGGGGGGGTAGAGAGAGAGAGAGACAGACAGGGAGGGGATAGAGAGAGAGAGGGGGGATGGAAGTCCACCCAGAGTAAAATAGAAGAGAGAATAAGCAACAGAGAGGGGAAGACAAAAAAGTACTCCATCAGTAATGACAACAGTGATCTGAATCCCTCCATCAGTAATGACAACAGTGATCTGAATCTTCCCATCAGAACAAATCAGACTGTTGGAACTAAAAGCCACACTCCCTACACCGTACCTGCTTCTCTCTGCGCCGCCCTTCGCCCCTTGGTAACCATGGGGATCTCAGTCTCCTCCTGGGGCATCTCAGAGATCTTCTGAAGAAACATCTTCTCTAGAGCCTCTGCCATCAACACTATGTCGTCACCAGGCTGCACACACACACACACACGTCAGTTAACCCTAGCCCTACTATCAGATTTCTCTGTGTGTGTGTGTGTGTGTGTGTGTGTGTGTGTGTGTGTGTGTGTGTGTGTGTGTGTGTGTACACTGTACCTTGTTGTAGATGTAACAGTTGGTGAACATGGTGTTGAAGTCCTGTATACATTCCTGGGCGTTCCAATAGTAGCTGTTCTCCAGTCTCTTCTTGATGGTCCCCATGTCCATAGGAACCTTGATGATCTGATAGTAATCCTGGAGAGGAGAGGAGGAGGGAGAGAGAGAGGAGGACAGAGGAAGGGGGGGAGGAGGAGGAGGGAGAGAGAGGAGGACAGAGGAAGGGGGGGGAGAGGGAAAGAGAGAAGGACAGAGGACGGGGGGAGGAGGAGGGAGAGAGGGGTGGGGAAGGGAGGAGAGATAGGGAGAGGGGGGGTTAGAGGGAGAGAGGGATGGAGGGAGAGGGATGGAGAGGGAAAGTCTCTCCCTCTCTCCCCCATATCGCCCTCTCCATCTCTGTCCGCTCTACGGTAGCCTGGAGGGGCCATGAGAAGTGATTGTCCCCCCACACACACACACACTACTTACAGGCAGGCTGAGTTTGATGGCATCTACGGGAGCCTGGAAGGGCCATGAGAAGTGATGTTTCCACAGCGTCTTCAACAGCACCTTCAACAGGTACTGCAACACAAGAAACCTATTACCAACCCACCACTCAATCAACCAACCAACCAACCAACCCACCCACCAACCAACCAACCCAACACTCAATCAACCAACCAACCAACCACTCAACCAACCCAACACTCAATCAACCAACCAACCCACCAACCACTCAACCAACCCAACACTCAATCAACCAACCAACCCACCACTCAACCAACCCAACACTCAATCAACCAACCAACCCACCAATCAACCAACCCACCACTCAATCAACCAACCAATCAACCAACCAACCAACCAACCAACCACTCAACCAACCCAACACTCAATCAACCCAACACTCAATCAACCAACCAACCCACCAATCAACCAACCCACCAATCAACCAACCCACCACTCAATCAACCACTCAACCAACCCATCACTCAATCAACCAACCAACCCACCAATCAACCACTCAACCAACCCAACACTCAATCAACCAACCAACCCACCAATCAACCAACCCACCACTCAATCAACCAACCAACCCACCACTCAATCAACCAACCAACCCACCACTCAATCAACCAACCAGGGCCCTATAAATCTGCAATGGGGAGAACACGGACAGAATCATGGAATTCAGATATTAAAACAGAATTCAACCATATACATTTTTTTTTATTGAAGAACTCAGTAGGAAATCAACTAAATGTATTGAACTTCAAAATGCATCAGTGATTCCCTCCCACCCTCCCTCCCGAAGAGGCAACGGCACAGGAATGCCCGTCTGTGTGCTTTTTCTCTACCAATTTGTGTATTTGTGCCATTAGCGATGATGTTAATGATTACCTTCTGGTAGATGAAAAGGCTTTCACAGAAACCTTATCTATTAAATGTTAACTACAAAGTAGCGTATGTCTACCTGGCAGAATGATATCAGGATTATTTACATCATTCCAGTGGCCATTGAGTTTAGCTAACTCTGCAGTAACGACTGCTACAGAAACATCGTTAACCAAAAAACGGTCTCAGGCTGGTGCACAGTTGAATTAAAGGGTAGGTAAATCCACAAATTAAAACATATTTCATTTTTCCCAGACCTCAAAAGTGGTGTCATGATGTGGTTTAAGCATTGATGTGGACTTTGAATATCAAATTTTGTTCTATTAAAAAAAATAAAAAATATGATTTTGAGAGCGAAAACTGAGAAAAACAGAAACCGGAAAATACTCTACGGAATCAGGCAAAAAACATAAAACAAAATTATATTATATGGCCCCGACCGACAAACCAATCCATCAAACAGTACAGTATCAGTAGTCAAAGCTAGTTGTTCTGTGGTTCGAGAAAGACACACACACACTACCTGTAGCTGGTTGGTCTGTCGTTTAGGCCTCGCGGGGTTCCATGTCTCGGGGGGCGAGGGGTTACAGGAGAGGGAGCGGGGGGCGGGATCTAGGCTGCTGCCCGCCTCCAGGCCGTCTCCCATGGCGACGGAGGCAGGGCGTAGCAGGCGGGGAGGGGGGGAGTCCCAGTCAGACAGTTTGGACCCGGGAGAGGAGGCAGGCTAGACTGGGAAGCCCTCTCAGGCCATCACACAAAACGCTGGACTCTCTGGAGGGAGGAGGAAGAGTAACGTCATCATCGTCATCATCACAGCCCACTGGATTCTCTAGGAGGGGGAGGAAGAGTAACGTCATCATCACAGCCCACTGGATTCTCTAGGAGGGTGAGGAAGAGTAACATCATCATCACAGCCCACCGGATTCTCTAGGAGGGGGAGGAAGAGTAACGTCATCATCACAGCACACTGGATTCTCTAGGAGGGGGAGGAAGTAACGTCATCATCACAGCCCACTGGACCAGAACACTGACAAAGAGTTAAGTCTGTCCCGCTCTCTCTCCCTCCCTCCGTCTCTCGCCCTCCCTCCGTCCGTCCGCCCGCCCGTCCCTCTCCCCCGTCCGTCTCGTTCATCCCCCCATTCCGCGCCTCATTCATTCCTTTCCTCTGACTTCTCCTTCCTCTGACTTCTCCTTCCTCTGACTTCTCCTTCCTCTGACTTCTCCTTCCTCTGACTTCTCCTTCCTTGTGTTTTTCTTCTCTAAGAGCTGTATTCACTTTGCAGCCCCACTATGTAAATACAGCAACATGAACACAGTCCTATACATAAATACAGCTACATGAACACAGTCCTATACATAAATACAGCTACATAAACACAGTCCTATACACCGACCCCACTACGTACATACAGCTACATAAACACACAGTCCTATACACCGACCCCACTACGTAAACACAGTCCTATACACTGACCCCACTACGTACATACAGCTACATAAACACACAGTCCTATACACTGACCCCACTACGTACATACAGCTACATAAACACACAGACCTATACACCGACCCCACTACGTACATACAGCTACATAAACACAGTCCTATACACCGACCCCACTACGTACATACAGCTACATAAACACACAGTCCTATACACCGACCCCACTACGTAAACACAGTCCTATACACTGACCCCACTACGTACATACAGCTACATAAACACACAGTCCTATACACTGACCCCACTACGTACATACAGCTACATAAACACACAGTCCTATACACCGACCCCACTACGTACATACAGCTACATAAACACAGTCCTATACACCGACCCCACTACGTACATACAGCTACATAAACACAGTCCTATACACCGACCCCACTACGTACATACAGCTACATAAACACAGTCCTATACACCGACCCCACTACGTACATACAGTCCTATACACCGACCCCACTATGTACATACAGTCCTATACACCGACCCCACTACGTACATACAGTCCTATACACCGACCCCACTACGTACATACAGCTACATAAACACAGTCCTATACACTGACCCCACTACGTACATACAGCTACATAAACACACAGTCCTATACACCGACCCCACTACGTACATACAGCTACATAAACACACAGTCCTATACACAGACCCCACTACGTACATACAGCTACATGAACACAGTCCTATACACCGACCCCACTATGTACACACAGTCCTATACACCGACCCCACTACGCACATACAGCTACATAAACACACAGTCCTATACACCGACCCCACTACGTACATACAGCTACATAAACACAGTCCTATACACCGACCCCACTACGTACATACAGCTACATAAACACAGTCCTATACACTGACCCCACTACGTACATACAGCTACATGAACACAGTCCTATACACCGACCCCACTATGTACACACAGTCCTATACACCGACCCCACTACGCACATACAGCTACATAAACACACAGTCCTATACACCGACCCCACTACGTACATACAGCTACATAAACACAGTCCTATACACAGACCCCACTACGTACATACAGCTACATAAACACAGTCCTATACACAGACCCCACTACGTACATACAGCTACATAAACACAGTCCTATACACTGACCCCTGCACACACAAGCATATCAGCCTACTGTGTCACTGACTAATCAACAGAACTGGACTTTCCCAAACTTACCAACACACACACAGATCTATATACCGACCCCTGCACACACTGGCTGCCCAAACTAACCACCAAACTGGACTTCCCCAAACAACACACACCTACAGTCACACACACACACACACACACACACACACACACACACACAGCCCTAACACACATACACACAGTCTAACAGATAAAAGGTTAAAGGTCCTCTAACATGATTTGATTTAACGAGGCAAGTCAATTAAGAACCACTTCTTATTCACAAAGACGGCCTACCAAGAGGCAAAAGGCCCCCTGCAGGGCCGGGGGCTGGGATTCAAAATAAACATTTGGACAAAACAAGAGAGACACCACAACACTACATAAAGAGAGACCTAAGACAACAACACAGCACTGTAGCAACACAACAACACAGCACTGTAGCAACACAACACGACAACACAGCAGCAACACAGCACTGTAGCAACACAACACGACAACACAGCAGCAACACAGCACTGTAGCAACACAACAACACAGCACGGCAGCAACACAACACAGCAACACAGCACTGTAGCAACACCACACGACAACACAGCAGCAACACAGCACTGTAGCAACACAACAACACAGCACGGCAGCAACACAACACAGCAACACAGCACGGCAGCAACACAACACAGTAACACAGCACGGCAGCAACACAACACAGCAACACAGCACTGTAGCAACACAACAACACAGCAGGGCAGCAACACAACACAGCAACACAGCACTGTAGCAACACAACAACACAGCACGGCAGCAACACAACACAACACAGCACTGTAGCAACACGACAACACAGCACAGCAGCAACACAGCACTGCAGCAACACAACAACACAGCACTGTAGCAACACAACAACACAGCACTGTAGCAACACAACAACAACACGGTTGATAAAGGGGAGTGAGGCCTAAGAGGATTTTAGAAATAAGCATCAATCAGTGGATCTTGCGTCACGTATACAGCGATGGACAGTTTACAGAGGAGTATAGAGTACATCACCAGAACACTGACAGAGAGAGTTAAGCCATCCTCTGACATCACCAGAACACTGACAGAGAGAGAGAGTTAAGCCACCCTCTGACATCGCCAGAACACTGACAGAGAGAGAGTTAAGCCACCCTCTGACATCACCAGACCACTGACAGAGAGAGAGTTAAGCCACCCTCTGACATCACCAGACCACTGACAGAGAGAGTTAAGCCACCCTCTGACATCACCAGACCACTGACAGAGAGAGAGTTAAGCCACCCTCTGACATCACCAGACCACTGACAGAGAGTTAAGCCACCCTCTGACATCACCAGAACACTGACCTAATACTTCATGCTAGTACTCCATAACAAAAACAAGAGTTTACAAGCACATGGAAACCAAGATAACGCACAGGTGGAAACCGGGAAGAGACTGCAGAAAAGGACAGACAACAGTCAAGGACAACCACGTGAGTGAGGGTGTGTGTGTGTGAGAGAGTTACCTCCTCACAGTAACACAGTAGTATGCCATTTTCTCCAGTAAGAGATACCGTGTCTGGAAGTCCAGCAGACTTAGATCTAGACTGCATCTTAAAGTCCATAGAAAAAAAGTCTTAAACAAACCTCCAAACAATCCCAACACACACACACACACACACACACACAAACACACACACGCACACACGGTCAAGAGAGAGTCAGAAGTAATTCAGACTAACAGGAATTCACTAATCAGTAGAGTTCTGGAAGAGCAGGGGAAAGGATTCCTTGTGTTCTTTAGGAACAGAAGAGTGAAGAGCAGGGGAAAGGATTCCTCGTGTTCTTTAGGAACAGAAGAGTGAAGAGCAGGGGAAAGGATTCCTCGTGTTCTTTAGGAACAGAAGAGTGAAGAGCAGGGGAAAGGATTCCTCGTGTTCTTTAGGAACAGAAGAGTGAAGAGCAGGGGAAAGGATTCCTCGTGTTCTTTAGGAACAGAAGAGAAGAGCAGGGGAAAGGATTCCTCGTGTTCTTTAGGAACAGAAGAGTGAAGAGCAGGGGAAAGGATTCCTCATGTTCTTTAGGAACAGAAGAGTGAAGAGCAGGGGAAAGGATTCCTCGTGTTCTTTAGGAACAGAAGAGAAGAGCAGGGGAAAGGATTCCTCGTGTTCTTTAGGAACAGAAGAGTGAAGAGCAGGGGAAAGGATTCCTCGTGTTCTTTAGGAACAGAAGAGTGAAGAGCAAGGGAAAGGATTCCTCGTGTTCTTTAGGAACAGAAGAGTGAAGAGCAGGGGAAAGGATTCCTCGTGTTCTTTAGGAACAGAAGAGTGAAGAGCAGGGGAAAGGATTCCTCGTGTTCTTTAGGAACAGAAGAGAAGAGCAGGGGAAAGGATTCCTCGTGTTCTTTAGGAACAGAAGAGTGAAGAGCAGGGGAAAGGATTCCTCGTGTTCTTTAGGAACAGAAGAGTGAAGAGCAGGGGAAAGGATTCCTCGTGTTCTTTAGGAACAGAAGAGTGAAGAGCAGGGGAAAGGATTCCTCGTGTTCTTTAGGAACAGAAGAGAAGAGCAGGGGAAAGGATTCCTCGTGTTCTTTATGACAGCGGTCCCCAACCTTTTTTGGGCCACGGACCGGTTTAATGTCAGACAATATTTTCACGGACCGGCCTTTAAGGTGTGGCGGATAAATACACAAAATAAAATGATACGACCGGCATAAAAACTGTGGTATTTTTTAAATATAATAAACGTGAATCCACTGTATACTCGTATGCAACTTTATTAGCAGCGTCCTCGTAACATCGCACCAACAACATAACATGAGTAACATCCTCTCTGCCCCCTAACACTCTCTGGTCGCTATGGTAACGTTTAAACATGCCTTAAAAATAAGATACAACACAAAAACAAATATAAAGTGCATGAAAAATACAACTCACCATAACGCTAAATCAGTGGGAGCCCTGAGCTTGTTTCTCTGCAACGAGACGGTCCCATCTAGGGGTAATGGGAGACAATGACACCCGAAGTGCGTTGCTTATGTCCAGTCTACTCCGTAATTTAGTTTTGGTTGCTGTCACTGCAGAAAATCCCGCTTCACACAAATAGGATGTCAGAAATGGCAACAGGGTTTTCAGTGCTGTTGTGGCGATCTCAGGGTATTCTGCCGTGACTTTAATCCAGAACACCGGCAGAATCGTTGTCTCGAACATACTTTTAAGGCCGCCGTCATTTGCGATCTCCAGCAATTGATCTTCTTCTTGCATAGACATGCTGGATTCACCTGGTTTGTTGACAAATGGGTCGCGGATCCATTCCTTGGCAGTTCGTGGGTCTTTTGTGGTTGGGAAGTAGCGCTCAAACTCTTTTAAAAGCAAAGACAGGTGATCGTGCACCAGCTGGGACAATGAAGGCTCGGGCTCAGTCTCTTCCAAAATCCCCACGAATGTTTGAAACATGTCAAATATACCTCTGTTCACGCGCCGTCCCCACAAATCCAACGTATCACGTGACCGAGATAAGCGTCAAGAGTGAGTCATAAACGGATGTAACAGAGGGAATACGGTCATTTTTCAAAATAAAACATAGTTCAGACTCAGATAATAAATAAAACGGAAATAATGTAAGTTATTTATTCTTTCTCTGCGGCCCAGTACCAAATGACCCACGGCCGGTACTGGTCCGCGGCCCGGGGGTTGGGGACCGCTGCTTTATGAACGGAAGAGTCTGAAGACGAGCTGGTTCCAGTTCCAACAGTGAGACAGAAAGAGAAAGACCACATCTCTCCTTCTATTCCTCCTGCCCTCCCTCTCTCCTTCTATTCCTCCTGCCCTCCCTCTCTCCTTCTATTCCTCCTGCCCTCCCTCTCTCCTTCTATTCCTCCTGCCCTCCCTCTCTCCATGATCCCAGAGCACAGAAAGAAAAGGATGGAAGGAAGGAAACAGTGAGACAGAAAGAGATAGAGGGGAAAGGAGGGGATGGAATAACGAGAGAGGAATCTCATTCTAGATCTTTCTTTTATTTTCCCCTCCCTCTCCCTCCCTCTCCCTCCCTCCCCCTCCCTCCCTCTCCCTCCCTCCCTCCCTCCCTCCCTCTCTCTCCCTCCCTCCCTCCCTCCCTCCCCCTCCCTCCCTCCCTCCCTCTCCCTCCCTCCCTCCCTCCCTCCCCCTCCCTCCCTTTTTTCGTTCTGCCCCTGAACAATGCAGCTGACCCACTGTTCCCCGGTAGGCCGTCATTGTAAATAAGTATTTGTTCTTAACTGACTTGCCTAGTTAAATAAAGACTAAAAATAGAACCAAAACCCCAACATAAAACAATACATCCTCATTTCATCAGGGAAGTCCTTTGAGACTAGATATCTAGTTTACTAACACGTCTACCAACTAACTATCTAATGATGATGTGTAGTAGTAGTTAAATTAGGGCTGGAAATGGCCAAGAACCTCAAGATATATCGTATCGTGATATCGTATACTGATATTCTCAGGATTCTATACGTATTGTGATTCTATACGTATTGTGACTCTCAGGATTCTATACGTATTGTGATTCTCTGGATTCTATATGTATTGTGATTCTCAGGATTCTATATGTATTGTGTACTTTATATGTACTATATGTACTTTTTCAAGCAGAAATTTGCTTCCTGCAACACAAACTCAAAAAGATTCTGGGACACTGTAAAGTCCATGGAGAATAAGAACACCTCGTCCCAGCTGCCCACTGCACTGAGGATAGGAAACTCTGTCACCTCTGAAAAATCCACTATAAATGAGAATTTCAATAAGCATTTTTCTACGGCTGGCCATGCTTTCCACCTGGCTACCCCTACCGCGGTCAACATCACTGCACCCCCCACAGCTACTCGCCCATTTCTCCTTATCCCAAATCCAGTCAGCTGATGTTGTGAAAGAGCTGCAAAATCTGGACCCATACAAATCAGCCGGGTTAGACAATCTGGACCCTTTCTTTAAAAAATTATCTGCCGAAAATATTGCAACCCCTATTACTAGCCTGTTCAACCTCTCTTTCGTGTCGTCTGAGATTCCCATAGATTGGAAAGCAGCTGCTGTTATCCCCCTCTTCAAAGGAGGGAGCACTCTTGACCCAAACTGCTACAGACCTATATCTATCCTACCCTGCCTTTCTAAGGTCTTCGAAAGCCAAGTCAACAAACAGATTACCGACCATTTCGAATCCCACCGCACCTTCTCCGCGATGCAATCTGGTCTCAGAGCTGGTCATGGGTGCACCTCAGCCACGTTCAAGGTCCTAAACGATATCGTAACCGCCATCGATAAGAAACAATACTGTGCTGCCGTATTCATTGACCTGGCCAAGGCTTTCGACTCTGTCAATCACCACATCCTCATCGGCAGACTCAGTAGCCTTGGTTTCTCAAACGATTGCCTCGCCTGGTTCACCAACTACTTCTCTGATAGAGTTCAATGTGTCAAATCGGATGGCCTGCTGTCCGGGCCTCTGATAGTCTCTATGGGCGTGCCACATGGTTCAATTCTTGGGCCAACTCTTTTCTCTGTATACATCAATGATGTCGCTCTTGCTGCTGGTGAGTCTCTGATCCACCTCTATGCAGACGACACCATTCCATATTAGAGGTCGACCGATTAATCGGACTGGCCGATTAATTAGGGCCGATTTCAAGTTTTCATAACAATCGGCAATCTGTATTTTTGGCCACCGATTTTTTTTATTTTTTACACATTTATTTAACAAGGCAAGTCAGATTAAGAACACATTCTTATTTACAATCACGGCCTAAAAACGAGGGTTAACTGCCTTGTTCAGGGGGGATTCGTTTTTGCAACCTTCGGTTACCAGTCCAACGCTCTAACCACCTGCCTTACATTGCACTCCACAAGGATTAACAGGCTGACTACCTGTTACGCGAGGGCAGCAAGAAGCAAAGGTAAGTTGCTAGCTAGCATTAGACTTATAAAAAACTATCAATCTTAACATAATCACTAGTTAACTACACATGGTTGATGATATTACCAGTTTATCTAACGTGTCCTGCGTTGCATATAATCGATGCGGTGCCTGTTAATTTTCATTGAATCACAGCCTACTTCGACAAACGGGTGTTGATTTAACAAGCGCATTTGTGAAAAAAGTACTGTCGTTGCACCAATGTACCTAACCATAAACATCAATGCCTAACAGGAATATTTAGACTTAGCCACCCGTTAGATAAAATACGGAACGGTTCCGTATGTCACTGAAAGAAAACTTTTGTTTTCGAGATGATAGTTTCCGGATTCGACCATATTAATGACCTAAGGCTTGTATTTGTGTGTTTATTATATTATATTTAAGTCTATGATTTGACAGAGCAGTCTGACAGTGGTGGTAGGCAGCAGCAGGCTCGTAAGCATTCATTCAAACAGCCCTCCGCTGTGCTTCAAGCATTGCGCTGTTTATGACTTCAACCTGGGTGGGTATAATTTGTGGAACGTTCCAACAGGAATCTATTCCAAAAACTTCGTAAATAACAAGGTTTCCAAAAAACAACACATACAAAGTTGTATAGCGGCAGAATAAGATACCGGGTAGGGAGTGGTCTATTTCATTGCGTTTTTCACTCATCACATTTATTCCGAAAAATGTCTGTCCTCACATGTCTGTTTGCCTATGGACAAACATTAAGAATAAGCTACGTGGTGAGTTGATGCCTATTCGGCAGCTAGTTAGCTAGGTTTGGATGCGTTGCTACTTTGTATGCGTTGTTGCTTGGCAACCTTTTACTTTACGTTTTTTGGAACAGATTCCTGTTGGAACGTTCCACCCCTTCAAGCCTATCAACTCCCAAGATGAGGCTGGTGTAACCGATGTGAAATGGCTAGCTAAACGTCACTCGCTCTGAGACTTGGAGTAGTTGTTTCCCTTCCTCTGCATGGGTAACGCTGCTTCGAGGGTGGCTGTTGTCGATGTGTTCCTGGTTCGAGCCCAGGTAGGAGCGAGGAGAGGGACGGAAGCTATACTGTTACACTGGCAATACTAAAGTGCTTATAAGAACATCCAATAGTCAAAGGTATATGAAATACAAATCGTATAGAGAAATAGTCCTATAATTCCTCTAATAACTACAACCTAAAACTTCTTACCTGGGAATATTGAAGACTCTATTAAAAGGAACCACTAGCTTTCATATGTTCCCATGTTCTGAGCAAGGCACTTAAACATTAGCTTTCTTACATAGCACATATTGCACTTTTACTTTCTTCTCCAACACTTTGTTTTGCACTATTTAAACCAAATTGAACATGTTTAATTATTTATTTGAGGCTAAATTGATTTTATTGATGTATTATATTAAGTTAAAATAAGTGTTCATTCAGTATTGTTGTAATTGTCATTATTACAACAAAAAAAAAATCACAATAATCGGCCGATTAATCGGTATCGGCGGGCTTTGATCCTCCAATAATCGGTATCGGCGTTGAAAAATCATAATCGGTCGACCTCTATTCTGTATACTTCTGGCCCTTCTTTGGACACTATGTTAACAACCCTCCAGACGAGCTTCAATGCCATACAACTCTCCTTCCGTGGCCTCCAACTGCTCTTAAATACAAGTAAAACTAAATGCATGCTCTTCAACTGATCGCTGCCTGCACCTGCCCGCCCGTCCAGCATCACTAGTCTGGACGGATCTGACTTAGAATATGTGGACAACTACAAATACCTAGGTGTCTGGTTAGACTGTAAGCTCTCCTTCCAGACTCACATCACACATCTCCAATCCAAAGTTAAATCTAGAATTGGCTTTCTATTTCGCAACAAAGCATCCTTCACTCATGCTGCCAAACATACCCTCGTAAAACTGACCATCCTACCGATCCTCGACTTCGGCGACGTCATTTACAAAATAGCCTTCAATACCCTACTCAATAAACTGGATGCAGTCTATCACAGTGCCATCCGTTTTGTCACCAAATCCCCATATACTACCCACCACTGCGACCTGTACGCTCTCGTTGGCTGGCCCTCGCTTCATACTCGTCGCCAAACCCACTGGCTCCAGGTCATCTACAAGACCCTGCTAGGTAAAGTCCCCCCTTATCTCCGCTCACTGGTCACCATAGCAGCACCCACCTGTAGCACGCGCTCCAGCAGGTGTATATATATATATATATATATATCTCTGGTCACCCCCAAAGCCAATTCCTACTTTGGCTGCCTCTTCTTCCAGTTCTCTGCTGCCAATGACTGGAACGAACTACAAAAATCTCTGAAACTGGAAACACATCTCCCTCACTAGCTTTAAGCACCAGTTGTCAGAGCAGCTCACAGATCACTGCACCTGTACATAGCCCATCTATAATTTAGCCCATACAACTACCTCTTCCCCTACTGTATTTATTTTGCTCCTTTGCACCCCATTATTTGTATTTCTACTTTGCACTTTCTTCCACTGCAAATCTACCATTCCAGTGTTTTACTTGCTATATTGTATTTACTTTGCCATCATGGCCTTTTTTGCCTTTACCTCCCTTATCTCACCTCATTTGCTCACATTGTATATAGACACATTTTCCTACTGTATTATTGATTGTATGTTTGTTTATTCCATGTGTAACTCTGTGTTGTTGTATGTGTCGAACTGCTTTGCTTTATCTTGGCCAGGTCGCAATTGTAAATGAGAACTTGTTCTCAACTTGCCTACCTGGTTAAATAAAGGTGAAATAAATAAATAGTGATTCTCAGGAGCTATGAAGGAAAACAAGCTATGAAGGAAAAATACTGCAGTTTTAGTGCAAGCACAACCAACTAGCGCAAAAATAATATTACGATATTGCCAAAACGTTAGGATACATCTTAAAAAATATGTAACTGCATCAGTCCCCCCCCCCCCCATCACTATCTAATGATTATGTGTAGTAGTAGTTTATTCATTAGCCTGACATAAATACACATACCAACCTTTAAGACAGGTTTCAATCCAGAGCTGATTCAGAGGGGTTCGGTTAAAATACAGAAGACACATTTTTTTGGAATGCATTTAGTTGTGCAACTGACTAGGTATCCCCCTTTCCCTAATGATGATGTTTAGTCCTGGTAGGTTGTTCATTAGTCTAGAACACACACACACACACAAGCTGCTAGCTTACAGCTGGACTTACATGTTTGTCTGTTGTGGTGCAGGCTTGGTCTAGTCCAGAGGGAGTGTCATATCTCTCAGAATGGAGGGGTGGAGTAGTGACCTGGAGGGGGGCAGGAGAGAGGGGCTAGTCTTCCTTTGGTTGGTTGGTTGGTTGGTTGACGAGAGGGGTGGAGTAGTGACCTGGAGGGAGGCAGGAGAGAGGGGCTGGTCTTCCTTTGGTTGGTTGGTTGACGAGAGGGGTGGAGTAGTGACCTGGAGGGGGGCAGGAGAGAGGGGCTAGTCTTCCTTTGGTTGGTTGGTTGGTTGACGAGGGGGGTAGAGGGGGTATGAGAGAGAGAGAGCTGTAGAAGGACAAGGAATCACAACACTGGTGGAGAGAGAGAAACAGAGAGACCAACCAGTCTTCGGTTGGTTGGTTGGTTGGTTGGTTGGTTGGTTGACGTGGGGAGTAGAGGGGGGTCTGAGACAGAGCTGTAGAAGGACAAGGAATCACAACACTGGTGGGGGGAGAGAGAGAATATAGAGAAGAGAAGGGTTGTAGTGTGACTGTACGTCAGCAGTGTGTGTGGTGTGTCTAGAAGGCATTGTGTACAGTGCATTTTGGGAAGTATTCAGACCCCTTGACTTTTCCACATTTAGTTAAAAAATGTCCTCGGCAACCTACACACAATACCTCATAATGACAAAGCTTACAGGTTTTTAGACAATTTGTATAAAATATTTTTCTTTACAGAAATACCTTATTTACTTAAGTAGTCAGACCCTTTGCTATGAGACTCGAAATTGAGCTCAGGTTTCCATTGATTGTCCTGTGGTAAATTCAATTGATTGGACATGATTTGGAAAGGCACACACCTGTCTATATAAAGTCCCACAGCTGACAGTGCATGTCAAAGCAAAAACCAAGCCACGAGGTCGAAGGAATTGTCCATAGAACTCAGAGACAGGATTATGTTGAGGCACAGATCTGGGGAAGGGTACCAAAACCTTTCTGCAGCATTGACGATCCCCAAGAACACAGTGGCCTCCATCATTCTTAAATGTAAGAAGTTTGGAACCACCAAGACTCTTCCTAGAGCTGTCCGCCCAGGCAAACTGAGCAATCGGGGGAGAAGGGCCTTGGTCAGCGAGGTGACCAAGATCCCGATGGTCACTCTAACAGAGCTCCTGAGTTCCTCTGTGGGAGAACCTGGGAGAACCTTCTAGAAGGACAACCATGTCTGCAGCATCCTACCAGTCAGGCCTTTATGGTAGAGTGGTCAGACAGAAGCCACTCCTCAGTAAAAGGCTCATGACAGCCCGGTTGGAGTTTGCCAAAAGGCACCTAAAGAACTCTCAGACCATGAGAAACAAGATTCTCTGGTCTGATGAAACCAAGATTGAACTCTTAGGCCTGAATGCCAGGCGTCACATCTTGAGGAAACCTGGCACCATCCCTATGGTGAAGCATGGTGGTGGCAGCATCATGCTGTGGGAATGTTTTTCAGCGGCAGGGAATGGGAGACTAGTCAGGAATGAGGTAAAGATGAATGGAGCAAAGTACAGAGAGCTCCTTGATGAAAACCTGCTCCAGAGCGCTTAGGACCTCAGATTGGGGTGAACGACCCTAAGCACACAGCCAAGACAATGCAGGAGTGGCTTTGGGACAAGTCTTTGAATGTCCTTGAGTGGCCCAGCCAGAGCCCAGACTTGAACCCGATCGGAAATCTCTGGAAAGACCTGAAAATAAATGTGCAGTGACGCTCCCATCCAACCTGACAGAGCTTGAGAAGATCTGCAGAGAAGAATGGGAGAAACTCCCCAAATACAGGTGTGCCAAGCTTGTAGCGTCATACCCAAGAAGATTCAAGGCTGTAATCGCTGCCGAAGGTGCTTCAACAACGTACTGAGTAAAGGGTCTGAATAATGTGATATTTCAGTTGTTTTGATCAATTTGCTAACATTTCTAAAAACCTGTTTTTGCTTTGTCATTATGGGGTATTGTGTTTAGATTGATGAGGAGAAAGAAATATTTAATCCATTTTTGAAAAAGGCTGTAACGTAACAAAATGTGGAAAAAGTCAAGGGGTCTGAATACTTTCTGACTGCACTGTATGTTTGCATATGCAAAGACAAGAAGATGCAGAGCGTCTGTCTGTTGTGATGAAACAGACAGTGAAAACATGTAGTCATGTCTCCATGTGACTAACAATCAGTGTGAATGAGAGCCTTTGTCTAAGTCTCTACCCATACCAGAGAGAGACAGACAGGGTAAAGCAGGGGAGTCAAACTCATTCCATGGAGAGCCTAGTGTCTGCTGGTTTTTGTTTTTTCCTTTCAATTAAGACCTAGACAACCAGGTGAGTTCCTTACTAATCAGTGACCTTAATTCATCAATCAAGTACAAGGGAGGAGCAAAAACCCACAGACACTCGGTCCTCCGTGGACTGACTGACACCTGTGGGGTAAAGCATAATGTTTTACTGCTTATGTTATTGGAGGAAAACACACACACGATAATTGACAACTAACCCGACGCTGTCAAAACATTGGAGCCCAATCTCAAAGCAACGCGCACAGCAAGTGCGTCATTTTAGCTACGCACATTTCTCCAGACCATATAGGCCTCTACCCTCAAATAACATTAACTTTAAAGAGTTTTAGCTAGCTAGATAACCAATAGTCTGATTAATCAGGCTGTAATACACGATGAATTGGTATAAACAGCCTAAGACATTTGTGTGAAAAATCCTGTGTAAATGTTTCAGGATGTTGAATAAAATTGCATTTAAACTTACTCTACCGGTTGTCTGTGCAGAGACAAAATATCCACAGGAAATGACTGTTTAACTGACTTTTTAGGTTCAGTATATGGTTGGTACCATGGTAAAGATTGTACATGTAAAACTCAGTTCTTTGGTAAAATTAGTTTTACATTGGATATTCAGTTCTCTCATCAATAGCTATTGAACCAAGCATGCCATGCCAATGAAAATTGAAGGCTATATTCTGAGTCAAGGTAGGATGGAGAACAATCCATGGCTTTGTTTTATTTTTTAAAAGATTTAAATCTGAATATCCAATATAAAACTAACTTAATCTTGGTACCTATGGGCTCTCTAATAAGTTGGGTAAACAATACTTTCCTGTGGATAGTTTGTCTCAAATTTCAAGCAGCAGAAGGACAACCCGCACAGACAACAGGTAGAGTAAGTTAAAATGTAATTTCATATAACATTTTGTCTCATAAGGAATATTTCCACAATTTCACACAAATGTCTAAGGCTGTCTAGCTATACCAATTAATTGTATATTACAGCCTGATTAATCAGACTAGATAATGAAGTGAGAACAATGATCATGCAAAGTCAAAACACCCTGAATATAAGGTTCCAAAACAACGAGTAAATATATAAAATGGCGCTGCTTGTCTCTTACGTCTGTCTTTTATTCAAATAAAACTATTTCTAGAGACGCAATATGCATAGCAGATGATTAGGTTAAGTTGTCTAGTGCAGTGGTTCCCCAACTGTGGAGGGGTCGCCACAGGTTTTTCTTATTTTAGAAACTCATCCAGCTTTAAAAACTTACTCTTGAAAATTGTAATCTCTAAATTGGGTAGTACATCATCAGTTCCTCTTGTCGTGTTAGTCATTACAGCCCTTAGAGAACTATTTATAACTTGTCAGAAATGTCCAGATCAAGTAGCCCATGTCAGCTAACGTTTTTTTTATATAGATTTTTTAGCCCATAGTCATTTTTTTGTCACTCAAATATCACATGAATACACATTAGATACGGCAAAATGTATAGAATGGCAAGAAATGTGCTTTACAACTGCAAAATAGTCTTTGCACGCCATGACAACATGTGTAGAATTGCAGGTAATAAGCTTAAAACATGCAAAAGTTTGGGACGCCTGGTCTAGAAATACAACAGCTAGTCATGATAGCGGTCAGCATTTTTCTGACAGCTCCGTACGTAAACACCCTTTCAGAATACAACTTGGACTGTGTCGTTATTCTAGAAATAAACCTACGTCGTATTTCACGTGCTTTCAGCGCCACGGAGCGTAAACTACGCCCCAAACCAGGCGTAACTTCTGTCAAGAATACGGCCTACGGGGCTACAAACAAACAACCTAGCTAGCTACTAACGTTTGCCTGCTACCGTCCCCAGCTACCGTGCGCAATGACAACAGGGAGTGCCCATGCCCCTGAAAAACACCGTTAATATACCACCAAGGAGCACAGAGAACGAAAACACAAGATGTGCAATAAACTGCAAATCAGGTAACGTAAATACTGAGAATATTCATCTTCCCGTGCGCCCGCACCGGCGACAGGCCTGTGACAAGACAGCCCATGCCCCGCTAGGCACCTCGCGCACTGACACCAACCGAAATACTGCACCGAGTGGTGTGGTTCTGAGTGTTTTATCGGATTCCTGAGATTGAATGCCTTCGTTTACCATACCGGTATCGGTGGAGAGACACCCCCAAAACACGTTTATTTACCTTCTTCTGTCGGTTGTCAGCGCGCGCAGGTCTTCCTCACCCCTGAATCCAGAACAAACAGCCCCGTTCGACGTCAGTGACGTCAGACGCAAGGGGAACGTCAGGACGTCGTTCGGAGGAATGTCACCTCTCCACGAACGAATCCCCCTGTCCTCTCCCTACCTGTCTCCCGGAACATGCAATACCATGCAATAACTTCAAACACTGAAAAATATTATAGACCATTTCCCAATATACACTGGTCTGCATAAATGGCCATACATAGCATCACAATTAATTGCCCTATTGTCGCGTAACCACACACTCTCAATGGACTGGATAATTTATTGTGATAGATTATAAACAATTGCATAATTTCACCTTCTATAAATCACATAACCTTATAAACTATAGGTTCTTAATACTCGTATAATAAACTCATATTATGGTAAATTCTACCTTGAAGAAATGCAATTAATTCCACCTTTAGTGGAGTGAGCCCTCCACCTAGTGGTCAATCAATCACAAGTATGGTAGTATCAGAGAGGAAGAGGCGAAGTGAGAGGTTTACTCCGCCCAAAATTTGTACACGAAAATAAGGCCATAAAGTGAGAAATGTTTGTTTGGAGGTCAATTAGTGTCGAATTTGGTCAACAAAACATGTACTTTCTAATTTGCTACGTGAGGCTTATTTGATCAAATAGAAGTTTGAGGTTTGGTTAAATTGTTCATGAATGTACTGATATGGACGGCACATGGCAAAACATTTTTATTGGAGTTGTGCCTGTTGTCATAGTGATAGAAGACTCATTTACATTTTTCTCATTTAGCAGACGCTCTTATCCAGAGCAACTTATAGTAGTGAATGCATACATTTCATACATTTTTTTCTCCATACTGGTCCCCGTGGGAATCGAACCCACAACCCTGGCGTTGCAAACACCATGCTCTACCAACTGAGCCACACGGGACCTATGCATCATGGATATAAACCATTTTAGCATTGCCATTGAGGGCTTCCACCATTTTAAAGTAGCCAACTGGGTGGTGATTTCTATGAGTTGGGAGCGGTCCTCTATTGAAGAACAAAAAAATAACTACTTCATAATGGAGATAGCATCAATGGCGCTGCCCATGCCCTCACATACACTATAATGGCACAGATACAATGATGAATCTGCTATCTATCTCTATGGACTGTTGTTCACACATTTATCTGCCCTGACATTGGCTAAGAGGGTTGGGCCAGCAACCAAAATGTCGCTGGTTTGAGTCCCAGAGCCGGCAAAGTGGAAAAATCAGCCGTTCTGCCGATGAGCAAGACGGTTAACCCCCAACAACAACTACTCCCGGGACGTGGATGTCGATTAAGGCAAGTCCCCACACATCTCTAATTCAGAGGGGTTGGGTTAAATGCACCAGACACATTTCGGTTGAATGCATTCAGTTGTGCAATTGACTAGGTATCCCCCTTTCCCTTCCTACCTGATCTCGACTTCTCCCACCTGTCTTCTATCTTTGAGGACATGCATTTCCATTGTTAAAGCGGTCACTCAAATATCTTGTCAATATAATAGACAATCTTTGGTAGTATCAAAGATCCCAGAAATGTTCCATAAGCACAAAAAGCTTAAATCTCTTAAGTTTTGTGCACAAAATTGTTTACATCCCTGTTAGTGAGCATTTCTCCTTTGCCAAGATAATCCATCCACCTGACAGGTGTGGCATATCAAGAAGCTGATTAAACAGCATGATCATTACACCGATGCACCTTGTGCTGGGGACAATAAAAAGCCACTCTAAATGTGCAGTTTTGTAACAACACCACACATTTCAGTTGAAGGCATTCAGTTGTAGAACTGATTAGGTATCTCCTTTTTTTAATGTCAAAGTTGTAAAAAGACCCCCCATGGTGGAAGTGGGGTTATGGTATGGGCTGGCATAAGCTATGGACAACGAACACAATTGCATTTTATCGATGGAAATTTGTATGCAGAGATACCGTGACGAGATCCTGTGGTCCATTGTCGTGCCATTCATCCGCTGCCATCACCTCATGTTTCAGCATAATGCAAGGCCCGTGTCGCAAGAATCTGTTCACAGTTCCCCGGAAGCTGAAAATGTTCAAGTTCTTCCATGGCCTTCATATTCACCAGACATGTCACCCATTGAGCATGTTTGGGATGCTCTGGATCGACATGTGCAACAGCGTGTTCCAGTTCCCGCCAATATCCAGCAACTTGGCACAGCCATTGAAGAGGAGTGGGACAACACTCCTCAGGCCACAATCAACAGCCTAATCAACTCAATGTGAAGGAGATGTGTTGCGTTGCATGAGGCAAATGGAGGTCACACCAGATACGGACTGGTTTTCTGATCTACACCCCTACCTTTCTTTTAAGGTATCTGTGACCAACAGATGCATATCTGTATTCCCAGTCATGTGAAATTCATTCGGCCCTGATCTATGGATTTATTTAAATTCACTGATTTCCTTATATGAACTGTACCTCAATAAAATCTTCGAAATCGTTGCATGTTGCATTTATATTTTTGTTCAGTATATTTACACTTGATGCATACAGCCCACTTGTTCCTACCTTTTAGATGATTCATGGTCATCACGGTCAACAAGATTGTATTATGCAGAGTTACATTAAGACAATACCTTAAAGTAGCAGAAATGACAAAGCCTGCTCCTGTTTCGGTAAAAAGCCAAGGGATGGGACTGCAGAAATATAACCACTCAAATTCATAGAGCTATGGATGCAAGGACTGACCATCCATGATATCAAAATTATAGTTTTAAACATTGGAGTAAAACAAGCTTATATTTTTGGTTCTGATAAGGAATGACAACTGAACTAAAAGCTCATGGAGGCGTTTAGAAGTTGTGTTCATGTATTAATGGTACAGGTTCATTTAGAAGTCATGTTCTTCATGTATTAGTGGGTAGAGGTTCATTTAGAAGTCCAAAAATCTATGTAGTAACTGCCGAACGCCCTTTTAAACAACATACTACTTTGATCAGGGAAAGGGGGATACCTAGTCAGTTATACAACTGAACGTATTCAACTGGAATATGTCTTCCGCATTTAACCCAACCCATCAGAATCAGAGGTGTGGGGGGCTTCCTTAAATCGACGTCGTCGGCGCCCGGGGAACAGTGGGTTAACTGCCTGGCAGAACGACAGATTTTTACCTTGTCAGCTCGGGGATTCGATCCAGCAACCTTCCGGGTTACTGGCCCAATGCTCTAACCACTGCCTGCAGCCATCCTGCCGCACCCAATGTGAATGATTGGATTTACAGTGTAGTGTTAAGGTTGTCCTGAGCCTTTTAACCATGTGTGTAAATGAAGAATTTGACCCTATTCTAATCTAAACCCAGATCATCAGCCAGTCTGTTTGTGCGATCATGCGGACTCTAATTCTTTGTAATGGGTCTTGACAACAGCAATGGAATTGTCAAGAGCACAAAGAGATCTGAGACCAGGCTAGCAGAAATCAGCTCAACAAAGAAACCAAACCAACAGAAACATTTTAAACATTTATTCTCATCTGTCCAAAAAAGAACATGGATGACAACAGCAACCATCTGTAAAACTAAATCCTGCCCCATCTTTCAATCTAAACACACCAACAAATACATTTCAAATAAGTTTTGCACGTTTGGGAGGAGTCGATAAGAGACGAACCAATCAGCTCGGACTTCCTAGGAATCTAGCTATGACAGACAGGGAAGCGTGTCCAGGAGTAATACCAGGTAGGGGGTGTGTCATATCAATAACACTAAGTTCACGGTCCTCTACCCACTGAAACATGGTCAAAATATCCCAACGTAGCCCGACAGATTCAAAGGCACAACAAAAAAAGTCTACTTACACAGAAGAGAAAGTATATATGAAAACAGACGTATCAGAAGTATATTAGTGAGTCTCGGTTCTGAATGGAGGAGGGTGGGATGTACAGTAAGTATAAATGAATCTGATTGGCTGTTTGTGGGAGGGGTAGAGTGGGATTGGCTGGACAGGGGAGAGAGGGCTGTATTAATTGGTCCAGAGGGAGGTCAAAGGGTCATTGAGGGTAAAGGTCACTCTATGACGACCACGTCAGCATCGTCGTCTTTCTTCTCTACCGCCACACCCTCGTCCTCTCCTCCCACTCCTTCATCCTCCTCTTCCTCTCCCAGCTCTCCTTCCACTCCCTCATCCTCCTCTCCAAACTCATCTCCAACTTCAAACCCTTCCTCCTCTTCCTCTCCTCCCTGCTCCAGCTCTCCCTCAGCCTCACCCTGCGTCTCCCCCTCACCCTGTGTCTCCCCCTCACCCTGCGTCTCCCCCTCACCCTGTGTCTCCCCCTCTCCTCCCGCTACCTTCTCTACTTGCGCCTCCTTCTCCCCCCCGTCTGCTACCACCACTCCTCCCTCCTCCATCTTCTCCTCCTCTACCCCATCAGCCCCGGTGGCCGTCTGCGATGTCTCTGGCCCCGCCTCTTCCTTGATGGTCTCCGCCAGGCTCTCATTGGTCAGCTCAGCCTCTGACACCTCCATAATCATTGAGTCCTCTGGGTCCTGGTCATCCTGGTTACCGAGGAAGGGGTTCTCACCCTGCAGAGAGGAGAGAGGGGAAGGGCAGGGTCAGAGAGTGAGTGCGTGAGGCACAGAGAGTCAGTGTTTCTAAGGGGGTGGGGGGGTTCTGTGAGAGATAGGCGTGTGTGTGTGTACCTTGAGGTAACTCTCCAGCTTCTTTCCGATGATTTTGTGGTTGAGGATACTGCGAGCCACTGACAGACTGGCCCTCTTAGACTGCTCCATCATACCCTGGGGTCACACAGGAGGCAAAGGTCACACAGGGGTCAGTAGGGAAAAAGTCAGGGAGGGGATAGCAAAAATAAAATAAAAAAAGTGCTTGTTCCTCCAAATCTTCTGTATCCAACTATCCATGCTCCCTGCCAATCTCAACCAAGCAGGGTTTATGTAGGCCTGATTACCCACTGTGAGCATGCTACTGCAGAGAGGATGGACAAATGCGTTTTGAGACATGAGCCGAGGTGTCTAGTTAGCTGGAGAACACCTGTCATCTAGTTGCCAAAAAGGACCACAATGGTGTTTTATCCTCGATAATGACCTGCTGGAGCAGCGTTCTACTTTCAATGATCAACCAATCAGTTGACCGATCAACTAGGTAATTAACCAATCACTGTTTGGTCCTTGATAAACCTGCTGTATGTAAAGTAGTGTGCTGTAGCTTGGAAGATGCAGATAAATGTGACTCTGGATGACAGAGTCACATGTTTCTTATCATCATTAGGGCTGTGTTCCTAAAGAGGTTAAATCGTGTTTTTTTCCCATTCTTTGCCATGATAGTAACGAGTATCGCGATACTGGTATCATCCATCCCCTACAGTCAATATAAACTGAGCTGTGTAGTGACCTGGTATCATCCATCCCCTACAGTCAATATAAACTGAGCTGTGTAGTGACCTGGTATCATCCATCCCCTACAGTCAATATAAACTGAGCTGTGTAGTGACCTGGTATCATCCATCCCCTACAGTCAATATAAACTGAGCTGTGTAGTGACCTGGTATCATCCATCCCTACAGTCAATAGAAACTGAGCTGTGTAGTGACCTGGTATCATCCAGCCCCTACAGTCAATATAAACTGAGCTGTGTAGTGACCTGGTATCATCCAGCCCCTACAGTCAATATAAACTGAGCTGTGTAGTGACCTGGTATCATCCAGCCCCTACAGTCAATATAAACTGAGCTGTGTAGTGACCTGGTATCATCCATCCCCTACAGTCAATATAAACTGAGCTGTGTAGTGACCTGGTATCATCCAGCCCCTACAGTCAATATAAACTGAGCTGTGTAGTGACCTGGTATCATCCATCCCCTACAGTCAATATAAACTGAGCTGTGTAGTGACCTGGTATCATCCATCCCCTACAGTCAATATAAACTGAGCTGTGTAGTGTAGTGACCTGGTAACATCCAGCCCTACAGTCAATATAAACTGAGCTGTGTAGTGACCTGGTAACATCCAGCCCTACAGTCAATATAAACTGAGCTGTGTAGTGACCTGGTAACATCCAGCCCTACAGTCAATATAAACTGAGCTGTGTAGTGACCTGGTAACATCCAGCCCTACAGTCAATATAAACTGAGCTGTGTAGTGACCTGGTATCATCCATCCCCTACAGTCAATATAAACTGAGCTGTGTAGTGACCTGGTATCATCCATCCCTACAGTCAATATAAACTGAGCTGTGTAGTGACCTGGTATCATCCATCCCCTACAGTCAATATAAACTGAGCTGTGTAGTGACCTGGTATCATCCATCCCCTACAGTCAATATAAACTGAGCTGTGTAGTGTACTGACCTTGCGGTTGAAGTTGTGGTCGGGGGACTTGAGGTGTTTCTGTATTACGTAAAACTGCATTGGGATGAAGAGGTCACAGGCTGCACAGTGGGCTGCCTCCACCTTCTTCATGAAGTGTTCCATACCCAACTCTGATACAGAGGGAGAGACACAGGGAAATAGTTTGATCAGCATAAAATAAAACACAGAAAAAGCCTTTACAAATCCACCCTGTTCCACAGAAGAGTAGCACACAGACATACAGCATGTACACACCACACACACACAGTACCGTACACAACAGGGTTTCCGTTAGGAAAACGTAGCGCCGGACATTTGACCGGCAGCATTTTCATCTACCGGACATTTCAAGAAATGTACCAGACCCATATGCATTGGTTGCATTACCTGATTAGGTCGTCCGCCCACGGTTTCCAGAAATAAATAATAATTACATTTAGATGGTAATTCTCTTAACCGAACATGTAACTCAGATGCAATTTGAAGATGATAGAATACATAGGCAGGGTGTCCATAAGGCTAGGGGGATGCGTTCCCTTAAAGTACATTTGAATTGCCAAAATGATATATCCTAATTAGCTTACAAATGAGCTTTTTATTGATCTGTTTGTCAGCAGAGTAGGCTACCATGTAAATGTTGTCCTATTAAAAAAGGTTCTGCCAATGTCTCCAGTCATCTAAAGTCTGGTAGAATTGCATGAAATGTGTTTATGAAAAGGCCAACATTTTCCTGTGCAAAGAAAGGAGAAAACAAATGTATGATATATAGCCTGTGTCTACTCTAAGGCCTACTATTAGGCTAAATGATGTCTATCTAATCATCACATTAGGAATAGTAAGCTCTATAAACACTAGTCTGCAAATGCGAGAATGCATGGAATGTTTTATTGTAAATGTGAATTTTTAAAGGTGAAAATTTGCTTCTCCAAACTTGAAACCTGAAAGTTGATTTGAAAACCAATAGGACAGGAGAAAAGGGCTACTGGTTTCAATGGCAATAGGAAGTCTCTATCAAATAACTGCCTGCCCGTTTGGTTGGATTTTGGCTACTTTGAAGCAAGGTAAGACATGCCTCAATATGTAGGAAAAAAATATTTCAAAAGAATGAAGTATATGTTTTCAAGATTCATACGGCCTCCAGCTCATTACAAAGTAGTTTGTTGTTGCGATTGTTGCGCAATAACTGGTCTTATTACACGGACATGTTTTACTCCAGCAGCAACAAACAGCTGTCTGAGTATGACCAGCAGCTTCTCCACTGGTATTCCCATCAATGAAAAAGTTAAAGGGGGGGGGGGGGGGGGGGGGGGGGGGGGGGGGGGGGGGGCAATAGCCTGCTATTAGCAACTAACGGAAACTCTGGTAGACAACATATAAACACACTGCTGTCCTTACGCCTGGTGAGGTCCTGTTCCTTGTAGACTTGACAGATAGCAGCACAGTGGTTCTCCATCTGACTGGTCCTCTGCTCTGTCTTCTTATACTTGTTGTTCAGGTACTCCTGGTATGTACACACACACACAGTAAGAGGGGGGTTCCGCTCAAAACACATGGGAATCTGCATGTGTCTATGCCTTTGAGTGTGTGTATGTCCGTCTGCATGTGTCTGCCTGTGTGTGTCCACCTTTGAGAGTGTGTGTGTGTGTGTGTCTACCTGTAAGAAGTCTGTGGTGGGTTTGGACAGCTGACTGGACAGGAACTTGAAGTGATCTTTGTGGAACTTGCTCTCCAGGTGGGCTGCCATGTCCTCGTGGTAGAATGAACGGAACTTACACACCGAGCACGCAAACGTCACCCTGTCGATCACACAGAACAACAGTCAGACCACAAGCCTGCCGGCCCAAAGGCAGATATGTTGGAAGGTGTGGTGAGTGAAACTACAGCTAAGTGGTTAGTGTTGAGTAATGCATTATCCCCCCCATCCATTCACAGAGAAAAGACTACAGGAGGTCATTCTGCCCTCACCGAGTATATTTAGGAAAAGAAGGAATGAGAGCAGAGAGGGAGGGAGAGAGCAGGGAGGGAGAGAGAGGAAAGAAGACAGGTCATTCTGCCCTCACCGAGTACATACAGAGCCTTCAGGAAGTATTCACCACTTGATTTGTTCCACATTTTGTCTTACAGCCTGAATTTAAAACGGATTACATTTTTTTTTTTTTTATTGTCACTTGCCTGCACACAATGCCCCATAATGTCATAGCGGAATGATGTTTCATTAAACTTTTACAAATGTATTTAAAATGAAAGCTGAAATATCTTGGGTCAATAAGTATTCAACCCTTTGTTATGACAAGCCTAAATAAGTTCAGGAGTAAACATGTGCTTAACAAGTCACATAATAAGTTGCATGGACTCAGTGTGCAACAATAGTGTTGAACATGATTTTTGAATGACTACCTCATCTCTGTACCGCACACGTACAATTATCAATTATTAGGTCACTCAATCGCGCAGTAAATTTAAACCACAAAGACTAGGGAGGTTTTCCAATGCCTCAAAGGGCACCGATTGGTAGATTTAACCTGTTAGGGTATAGGGGGCAGTATTGAATTTTTTTAAAAATATGTGCCCATTTTTAACTGCCTATTACACCAACTCAGAAGCTAGAATATGCATATTATTGTTCAGGTTTGGATAGAAAACACCCTAAAGTTTCTAAAACTGTTTGAATGGTGTCTGTGAGTATAACAGAACTCACTTGGCAGGCAAAACCCTGAGACAGATTCTGACAGGAAGTGGATACCTGATGTGTTGAATTGACTTTAAGCCTATACCATTGAAAAACAAAGGGAAGGAGGAATATTTTGGCACTTCCTATTGCTTCCACACGATGTCCCCAGCCTTTACAAAGTGTTTTGAGTCTTCTACAGTGAGATCTGACTGAAGAAGAGCTTTGGAACGGCGATGGCCCATTAGACACCTTGCGCGTGAGTTGATGGTGGGTACTCTCATTCCGAAACGTTTTAAAAGAGAACCCAATGGTCCGCCTTGAATTTTATTCATGTTCTGGTTAAAAAAGGCCCTAATGATTTATGCGATACAACGTTTGACATGTTTGAACGAACGTAAATATATTTTTTCCGTTCGGGAAGTTAAGTCCGGCTGGCTTAGATCATGTGCTACAACACAGAGGTTTTTGGACATAAATGATGAGCTTTTTTGAACAAAACTACATTCGTTATGGACCTGGGATTCTTTGGAAGTGACATCTGATGAAGAGAATCAAAGGTAATGGATTATTTACATAGTATTTTCGATCTCTCCAACATGGCGGTTAGTCTGTATCGCAATGCGTATTTTTCTGGCGCAGTGCTCAGATTATTGCAAAGTGTGATTTCCCAGTAAGGTTAATTTTAAATCTGGCAAGTCCATTGCGTTCAAGAGATGTAAATCTATAATTCTTTGAATGACAATATAATATTTTACCAATGTTTTCTAATATTAATTATTTTGTTGTCATGACTTGACTGCCGGTATTGGAGGGAAACGATTTCCTGAACATCAACGCCATAGTAAAACGCTGTTTTTAGATATAAATATGAACTTGATAGAACTAAAAATGCATGCATTGTCTAACATAATGTCCTAGGAGTGTCATCTGATGGAGATTGTAAAAGGTTAGTGCATAATTTTAGCTGATTTTATGGTTTTGGTGACGCCTGTCTTTGAATCGACAATACACTACACACAGCTATTGTCAATGTACTCTCCTAACATAACCTAACTTTATGCATTCCCCGTAAAACCTTTTTGAAATCGGTAAACGTGGTTAGATTAAGAAGATGTTTATCTTTCAAAGGCTGTAAGTTAGTTGTATGTTTGAGAAATTTGAATTTTGACCTTTATTTGGTTTCAAATTTGCCGCTCTTGAAATGCACCTGCTGTTGATAGGGTGCGCCACGGGTGGCACGCTAACGTCCCACATAGCCCCAAGAAGTTAAAAAAAGCATACGCTGAATATCCCTTGGAACAGGGTGAAGTTATTAAATATACTTTGGATGGTGTATCAATACATCCAGTCACTAGTAAGATACAGGCGTCCTTCCTAACTCCGTTTCTGGAGAGTAAGGAAATCGCTCAGGGTTGGTGACTTTTACAGTCAGAGCTTAATAACAGAAAACTGAATATGGATCAACAAACGTTACTCCATAATATTAACCTAACTGAAAGTGAAAAGGAAGCCTGTACAGAATAAAAATATTCCAAAAACATGCATCCTGTTTGCAACAAGGCACAAAAGTAATACTGCAAAAATTGTGGCAAAGCATTTCACTTTTTGTCCTGAATACAATGTTGTTTGGGACATATCCAACACATTACAGAGTACCACTCTCCATATTTTCAAGCGCAGTGGTGGCTGCATCATGTTATGGGTATGCTTGTATTAAGGACTGGGAAATTTTTCTGGATAAAAAGAAACCGAATGGAGCTAAGCACATGCAAAATCCTAGAGGGAAACCTGGTTCAGTCTGCTTCCAACAGACACTGGGAGAGGAAATCACCTTTCAGCAGGACAATAACCTAAAACACAAGGCCATATATACACTGGAGTTGCTTACCAAAAAGACTGAATGTTCCTGAGTAACAGTTTTGACATAAATCTGCTTTCAAATCTATGGCAAGACCTGAAAATGGTTGTCTAACAATGATCAACAAGCAAGTTGACAAAGATTATTCTAACATGTATTGAATGGACAAAAAAGAGAATTAAATCCATTTTAATCCCACTTTGTAACAAAATGTGGAAAAAGTCAAGGGGTATGAATCCTTTCCGAAGGCACTGTATTTAGGAAAAGAAGATTCCGTATAATAACTGTGACCTCTGAGAAAGAGAAGAGAGAAGATATGTAAAGGAGAGACAGAAAAGGAAGAAAATTAGACAAAGAGAAATTAAGAGATGTATTTTGTAATAACTGACCTCTGGGTTTGACTTTTGGGTGTTAGTGTGACCCCTGACCTTTCCAGGAAGCCGCCCCTCTTCCTCCTGTTTTTGGGGACCTTGTCCTGGGGAGGAGTCTGTTTCCCTGTCTGGAGCTTCTTCTTCATCTGAGAGATCTCCTCCTGCATCGACACCACTGGGGAGAGAAGAGAGGTTATAGTTGGAGCGGAAGACAGATGGAGAGGTGAGGCGAAGATAGGAGGGGAGACTGGGAAAGAGCGAGGGAGAAGGAGAGGAGGTTTTCGTGTTGGAATGGAAAGAAGGAGGTGGTGACAGGGAAGCAAGGAGAGGGAGGGAAGCAAGGAGAGGGAGGGAAGCAAGGAGAGGGAGGGAAGCAAGGAGAGGGAGGGAAGCAAGGAGAGGGGCAGTCGATTGAAAATTACATCTAGAGTTGTGAAACGTCACCGAGCTTCAATAAAAGATGGGCGGAGCAGGAAAGAGACTGTAGGTAGGTTTGCATTGACCCAGGTTCATTTGACAAAAGCAATACAGCCAAAAAATAATACGGAAACGGCAGCTATAGGAGAAATGTTCTCTGCTCAACAATCTCTCTTTAGTCCAACTTTCTTTATAGCAGCAAATTAAACTTTTCCAAAGTATACTTTTTAAGGTATGCGGGGCATGTGATGTCATCACGTAACTAACTATAAGCTCGACTCCACATTTAATTCTAAACGCTTGTTAAATCAAGCTTACTTCATTTTTCAATTTATATTATTTTCACTGCATCAAGGATAGCGTACACAGATGTTTCTGCTTTTGCAGCCTTCAGTGTGTAGGTAAAACAAAAAAAAATCTTCAAAACAGCATTTGTAGGGAACAACCGATGAGCAGCAGGTGCTTCTAATCAGTGTTGCCACTCATCTGCCAATCAGGGACGAGGCTTCTCTGGTCTTCCTGTTTCACCATCCAATTCTATCAGATCTACAGGACTGCAAGTTTCACCATGGCGACACATTGGCACATGATAATTATTAGAATATGGCTCATTAGTCAATTATTGCATTCTATCTATGCTGGCTTTCGCATGTTACCTGAGACATGAAACAGATAGGTGGGAGGGCAGACAGGTTACCTGAGACATGAAACAGATAGGTAACCTGTCTGCCCTCCCACCTATCTGTTTCATGTCTCAGGTAACCTGTCTGCCCTCCCACCTATCTGTTTCATGTCTCAGGTAACCTGTCTGCCCTCCCACCTGAGACATGAAACAGATAGGTGGGAGGGCAGACAGACTACCTGAGACATGAAACAGATAGGAGGGAGGGCAGACAGGCTACCTGAGACATGAAACAGATAGGAGGGAGGGCAGACAGACTACCTGAGACATGAAACAGATAGGTGGGAGGGCAGACAGGCTACCTGAGACATGAAACAGATAGGAGGGAGGGCAGACAGGCTACCTGAGACATGAAACAGATAGGTGGGAGGGCAGACAGGTTACCCGAGACATGAAACAGATAGGAGGGAGGGCAGACAGGCTACCCGAGACATGAAACAGATAGGTGGGAGGGCAGACAGGCTAAACGGATCATGGAAACACTTCCAAGACACTAGATGGGAATGTGTTGTTTGTTTCTATGACAACACAGTTGAATGGAAACGCACCTTAGCAGGCTATTGTCCCATCTCATTACAATGTTTTCTAAATGTTCACTAATTATCATTACTTTAAATCACTGGGCAAGTTCATGGAAACTATTGATAGTCATTTTGTGAGGAGGAGAACAGGGGCCAGTTGGTGATGAAGAGGAGAACAGGGGCCAGTTGATGATGAAGAGGAGAACAGGGGCCAGTTGATGATGAAGAGGATAGTAGGAGGTCGAATAACAGAGGATGAGATGAATCCATCTTACCTTTCTCTCCATCAGCCGGGGCTTTGGTTGCCTGGAGAGGAGAGAAACAAAATGAGTACTGAACCACACACACGGTCACACAGATGTGTTAGTTAAGTCACAGCAGCTGGGGTCCTCACCTCATTTTCTTCACCATTGTTCTCTGCTGGTTCTGTCAGAGAGAGACAGAAAGACAGTCAAGTCAGACAGTGCATAGGGGTAGTTTGTGTGTGTGGACATTGTCGTCTGTTCTGTGTGTGTGGTACCTTCAGCGGTCTCTCCACCTGCGCTCTCTGTCTTGTTCATCTTGGACTCTGGTTCATCTGCTGCAGTCAGTGTCTGTTTTCTCTTCTTCTGACCGTCACGCTGACCACCACCAGGCTGCTGCTGCTGCTGGGGGACATCATCATCACATTGGTGACGTGGCCAGTGACACTGCTTCTTCAAAGTCAAATATCTTGAAAACGTGATTGCTGACATGCAAAACATTTTGGGACTATCAGTGGACTAATAAAACGTTTTCCATCTTTAACTTGGATCCCTTCACCATTGCTATAATAGACTTTTCAATAGATTCTCAAAAGGAACTTTTTAATAGATTCTCAAAAGGAACTTTTTAATAGATTCTCAAAATAAACTTTCAGTGGACTCCCCTACACATCTCCACTATTACCATGAGGCCTCCATCAGGGGCAGAAACAGGCAAAATAAAACCATAAGATTAAAACCCAGAGAAAGGACATTATAATGGACTTTGGTCCAGATCTCTGCTGGGTGGTGTTGGTAGGGGCCACTATTTCTTGGAGCAGGGCAGTTTCCTTTCAATGGGAGGGGGACAGTTCAGTTCAATCAAAGAGGCATTTGTGGCAATATTGAATAGGGACTGGGGGCGATAGAATGATGACCAAACTATGAGTTTGAGGGGGGCAAGGGGGAGCGTTGCTGTCAATGTGTTGGTTGTTGTCATGTCAATTATATCCACACCTCCCCAGTCCCTTGGCCCTGTAGGCAGGGTAGGGGAGTGTTTAGGGGGTTGATGAACAGGGGTTGGGGGGGGGGGGGGGGGGTTGGTAGGTCATCATGCCCTGCTGTGGGGCTGGCAGACTGGCGGGCAGTACGGTAGGGTACTTACTCGGTTGAGGGGCCTCTTGCGCCCGCGCTGGTGGCCTCCCTGGGGGCCCCCTCCAAAGTGGCGCCCTGGGAAGTCCTGGTGCCCAGGGACCCGGCCCTGTTGAGCGGACTGGTGGAAGGCCCCGGTCTGGGGGGGCATGCGGTGGCCCAGGAGGGATGGGAGCTTGCCCCTACCCCCGGGGGAGTGACCGCCACCTCCCCGGCCTCCTCCTCTTCCACCCATCCTACCACCTCCTCCACCCATGGGAGTGGGGTCGGATCTGCGGCCTCCAAACCCTCCGCGGCCTCCCCCCCTTCTCGGGGAGCGCTGGCCTGCTCCGGCCCAGCTTCCTCCTCCTTGGCCACTGGAGAAGGAGTCTCTCATGTTCTGCCTCTGCATCTTAGCAGCTCCGTAGGAGGAGGAGCTGTCAAAGCCTGAGCCTAGACCACCACCTCCTCCGAAGCCTGAAGCTCTTTGGGTCATGTCCCCTCGGCCATCGCCGTAACCATAGCTACCGGATCTGTAGAGATCCCGGGAGGGGAGGGAGGAGGGGCCCCGCGAGTCGAAGGACTCGTATTGGTCAAACCTGCGAAAAGGGGGGAGGGAGTAGTAGAACGAGCAGAGAGTGAGGGAGGGAATCTCTCTTCCCCTCCTTTTACTCCTCTCTCTGACATGTTTCCCCCCAAGATGATGAGCCACATTAGTGATGTCATAATGATGCAGAATGTTTCTGCCAATCCCAACGCCGCAGAGTCTTGATGTAGGCATTCACGGCAGGAAGGCTTTTCTGTCAACATTTGGTTTACACACATTTGAGCATTCCCCATTTCTCATCCACCTCACCCTTCTCTCTGAGTTCAAAGGGGGGTGGTTGGTACCCAAGTAGTGGGGGAGGGGGTTTTACCCCCCTTTCTAGTCAAGATGAGGTAGAGTGTCTCACCGTGTGGGGTGGAGGTGGGGACAGAGCTGGAGCTGTACTGAATATCAGGGTTGGTTCATGGGTCACAGAGAGACAGACAGACAAGAGCAGCCTTATAGAAACAGGACTGTTCCATGTGGCAAATTGTATGTGGGGGTGATTAGACTGTACCACAATACAGGGGGGCGGGGCATTTGATTGGTGTTCCTTGTGTATTTACAGGATGGGGCCTCAGCCAAAATATGACCTTGGTTGTCGTCACCTTCACTCGTTCTCTCCCCCCTCCCCCTCCCTCGAGCAACCTCCCGCTCAGACACAGAGAGTCAGGATGAGGTGGACATGTTGGTGTATTTGTCTGTTCTGAGTCAGATAGATCAGACAGGACAGTGCATTTGGGGGATCTGTGGGTGCTGCACATCTACCTCCATGACACAGGGGGGGGGCAGTATACTATAACGACCTGCTGCTGACTTCCCTGTGTCTGGGAACTGCGACTGTGGTGGTGAGGGATCTACCTGGGTATATGAATAAGAATCCATAACCATGACAGTATAATGAAGACAAACCAAACTACACCCAGGACAACATACTGGGTGGGAGGAGCCAGGTAGAGGCTCATCTGGATAGTTATCATTACTTCAACAACAGTTAAAACCCTCTAACTACAGCTTCTGGTTTAGACTAAACCTACTTGTGTTACCCAAACTAACCGACTGGACTACTTATCCTTAACATGTTATGTTTTAGCAAATCGAAGCAATACGTATCCTAGAGGTTTGAAAATCCCTAGAAAAATAAAAATGGTTCCCAATTCTACAAAATCAACCTTATGAGTTTACCCTTTAAATCAAAATGTTTCCCCAACCGAAAATACACTGGATATTTACCCTGTTACCCTTACCGTTACATCCTAGTCGTGTCCAGGGGGAGGGGCTAGCTAAGGAGGGCGGGGACAGGAAAGATATGGGTGGTATGTAGTGATTACAGGGAGAGGCTGTGGCAGCAGCATCGTGAGGTGATTAAAGCAGGGAGAGAGAGAGAGGCTGTGGCAGCAGCATCGTGAGGTGATTAAAGCAGGGAGAGGGAGAGGCTGTGGCAGCAGCATCGTGAGGTGATTAAAGCAGGGAGAGAGAGAGGCTGTGGCAGCAGCATCGTGAGGTGATTAAAGCAGGGAGAGAGAGAGGCTGTGGCAGCAGCATCGTGAGGTGATGAAAGCAGGGAGAGAGAGAGGCTGTGGCAGCAGCATCGTGAGGTGATTAAAGCAGGGAGAGAGAGAGGCTGTGGCAGCAGCATCGTGAGGTGATTAAAGCAGGGAGAGAGAGAGGCTGTGGCAGCAGCATCGTGAGGTGATTAAAGCAGGGAGAGAGAGAGGCTGTGGCAGCAGCATCGTGAGGTGATTAAAGCAGGGAGAGAGAGAGGCTGTGGCAGCAGCATCGTGAGGTGATTAAAGCAGGGAGAGAGAGAGGCTGTGGCAGCAGCATCGTGAGGTGATTAAAGCAGGGAGAGAGAGAGGCTGTGGCAGCAGCATCGTGAGGTGATTAAAGCAGGGAGAGGGAGAGGCTGTGGCAGCAGCATCGTGAGGTGATTAAAGCAGGGAGAGAGAGAGGCTGTGGCAGCAGCATTGTGAGGTGATTAAAGCAGGGAGAGGGAGAGGCTGTGGCAGCAGCATCGTGAGGTGATTAAAGCAGGGAGAGAGAGAGGCTGTGGCAGCAGCATCGTGAGGTGATTAAAGCAGGGAGAGAGAGAGGCTGTGGCAGCAGCATCGTGAGGTGATGAAAGCAGGGAGAGAGAGAGGCTGTGGCAGCAGCATCGTGAGGTGATTAAAGCAGGGAGAGAGAGAGGCTGTGGCAGCAGCATCGTGAGGTGATTAAAGCAGGGAGAGAGAGAGGCTGTGGCAGCAGCATCGTGAGGTGATTAAAGCAGGGAGAGAGAGAGGCTGTGGCAGCAGCATCGTGAGGTGATTAAAGCAGGGAGAGAGAGAGGCTGTGGCAGCAGCATCGTGAGGTGATTAAAGCAGGGAGAGAGAGAGAGGCTGTGGCAGCAGCATCGTGAGGTGATTAAAGCAGGGAGAGAGAGAGGCTGTGGCAGCAGCATCGTGAGGTGATTAACCTGTTTGGTATAGGGGGCAGTATTGAGAATTTTGGAAAAAATATGTTCCCATTTTTAACTGCCTCCTACACCAACTCAGAAGCTAGAATATGCATATTATTGTTCAGGTTTGGATAGAAAACACTCTGAATTTTCTAAAACTGTTTGAATGGTGTCTGTGAGTATAACAGAACTCCTATGGCAGGCAAAAACCTGACAAGGCTTCAAGCAGGAAGTACCCTGTCTGACAAGGAGTCGTGCGTCTTACCTCTTTTTATTGAAAAGTAAGGATCTTAGCTGTAACGTGACAATTCCCAGGGCTCCAATAGGCTCTCAGAGCCCGCGAAATAACTGAAGGTTTACGAGGGAACCTCAGGTTGAAACATATTATCGCCTTTTGTAAGTGGATGCTCGGAGGACCTTTCAATGATGCGCGTGCATGAGTCGCTTCTGAGGAGAAATTTTATTCGGCTGTTTAGGCTCAATGCATACTCCCGGTCGGAATATTATCACTTCTCTACGACATAAATGGCATAAAAATTTGTTTTAAACAGCGGTTGACATGCTTCGAAGTACGGTAATGGAATATTTAGACATTTTTGACAAGCCAACGCGCCATGCGCGGGACCGTGAGGAAGCATTCTGATAGTGTCTAGAACTCACGAACAAAACGTCGCTGTTGGAATATAACGATGGATTATTTGGGACCAAACCAACATTTGTTATTGAAGTAGAAGTCCTGGCAGTGTATTCTGATGAAGAACAAGCAAGGTAAGAACATTTTTCTTATAGGAAATGTGATTTTGGTGGAGGCTGAACTGGGTGGGTATCTAAATAGCTAGCCCTGTAATGCCGGGCTATGTACTTAGATTATTGCAAAATGTGCTTCATCCGAAAAGCTATTTTAAAATCGGACATATCGAGTGCATAGAGGGGTAATGTATCTATAATTCTTAAAATAATTGTTATGCTTTTTGTGAACGTTTATCGTGAGTAATTTAGCAAACTGTTAGTAAATTCACCGGAAGTTTGCGGTGGTTATGCTTTTTCTGAACGTCACATGCTAATGTAAAAAGCTGGTTTTTGATATAAATATGAACTTGATTGAACAGACATGCATGTATTGTATAACACAATGTCCTAGGTGTGTCATCTGATGAAGATTATAAAAGGTTAGTGCTGCATTTAGCTGTGGTTTGGGTTTATGTGACATGATATGCTAGCTTGAAAAATGGGTGTCAGATTTTTTCTGGCTGGGTACTCTGCTAACATAATCTAATGTTTTGCTTTTGTTGTAAAGCCTTTTTGAAATCGGACAGTGGGGTTAGATTAACGAGATTCTTGTCTTTAAATAGCTGTGAAATAGTCATATGTTTGAGAAATTGAAGTTATAGCATTTCTAACGATTCAAAAATCGCGCCACTGGATTGAAGTGGCTGTTACGTAGGTGGGACGAAATCGTCCCACATACCCCAGAGAGGTTAAAGCAGGGAGAGAGAGAGGCTGTGGCAGCAGCATCGTGAGGTGATTAAAGCAGGGAGAGAGAGAGGCTGTGGCAGCAGCATTGTGAGGTGATTAAAGCAGGGAGAGAGAGAGAGGCTGTGGCAGCAGCATTGTGAGGTGATTCAAGCAGGGAGAGAGAGAGAGGCTGTGGCAGCAGCATTGTGAGGTGATTAAAGCAGGGAGAGAGAGGCTGTGGCAGCAGCATTGTGAGGTGATTAAAGCAGGGAGAGAGGGTGTGGCAGCATTGTGAGGTGATTGAGAGTGATGGGGGTGTGAAGAGAAAGGGGGATTGATATGGAAAACAGCTAGCTGCAGATGTGTGGAAAACACAGGAGAGGCGCAGATCAGATGATTGAGAGTGTGTGTATGTATAGTGTTGAAAAGGCAGACTACACAACTGTGTGAAGGTGTGTGAGTGATCTTGAGTGCAAAGCCGTGTGTGTGGAGAGTTGAAACCGGGGGAGTGTTAGTGTTGGCTTGCTTCAGTTCGGCTGGTGCTAGCTATTATAGTTAGGCGAACTGAACGAGTGTGGTCGCATACTCCCTTAAAAGACCTTCGCTTGAAAAATGAGAAAAACACGGCAATAGTTTCTCCATTTTGAGGTGCTGTAGCCAGTATACACTCCCTCAAAATAGTCAAGAGTTAATCTAATAACTCACGGAATATCAAATGTTAACTTTTTTTGCAGAGATCAGTCAATTTTACATCCAACTTAGATGTCTTGTGCAGTATTTCTGCATGAAAAAATGCGCTTGAAAACCAGTCATCTCTCATTGAATGACAGACTTCCCTGAAGAATCGATACTGTTTGCCAGAACAACCCGGGGGGAAATGTACCGAAGACCACAAAAATGTTGTCATAATATATGCACGAGCTGTTCCAGACACTTTGGGCTGAGAAGCATGCGGGACGCCTTTACCAGCCAGAAAGTAGTGTGTGCAGGTCAGCTAGAGATCTGTGTGTGTTACCTGTCGCTGCGCCCCCCGCCCTTCATGCCTCCCTCCAGCTGCGTCAGCATGTCAAGGCGTTGGTTGATCTTAGCGATGACAGCGTCTGCACTGGTCCCCGTCGACAACAGAGAGCTCCCAGAGAGACCCCTCTTGTGCCCCCCTCCATAGCCCCCCATCCCTGACATGGAGTCCTTGTAGCCCCCTCCATACGGGTCATAGTTGTCTGAGCCTGGGGGGAGAGCAGAGATGGTTTTAAGGTGAGGATCACACAGTTTACAGGCAGGGGTATAGAGGTGTAGCTAGCTAGCTACCTGAATCAAAATTAGCCAAATCATAAGCTACCTCGTTTAAATTCCAATACATTTGATATGGGCGCCTTAGGCTAAGTGCATTTTGTAAATATGATAGGTCAACACAATCATGTTTAAAGCACAGGAGGCTGCTGAGGGGAGGACGGCACATAATGTCCAGGAACAGAGCAAAAGGAATGGCATCACACCTGGAAACGATGTGTTTTATAGGTTCTACTAATTCCACTCCAGCCATTACCGCGAGCCTGTCCTCCCCAAGTAAGGTGCCAGCTAACATTCTGTGGTGTAAAGTGTTACTGTTTATTCAACTAAAATCGCTGGCACATATTCTTTGGCAATTCAGATATGTAATGTTCTAGACTGGTGTGAACAGGTAGAGTACGTTCTCTCTCTCTTACCTCGGCTCCCCGACCCTCCACCGCCTCCCCAACTCGAGTATCCTAACAGATTAAAGAGAGGTTTCAAATTAAATGGTTATCTACAAGCACTCCAAAACGGGTTGTATAACGCAATGTGGCATATCAGAATAACGTACACACGCGTAGCATCGCTAACTAATGCATTCACAGGGGTGAACGTTTGACAAAGAAACTAGTTAGCCAGCTTCCTTAGCTGTAAGCTAACATCTAGCTAACATGTAGCTAGCTAACCAACTAACTTCGCAAGCTAACGTTAGTTAACTAGTCGGCAAACTTGCACATTCACAAACCATTTGGTAAAAAAATAAATAACATTAGCTATACCGTTAACGGTGGCAATCATAGCTAGTTAGTTAGTACGTTAACGTTAGTTACATAAACTTGAAGGGCTGTGGGGAACGTATTCTCTGGAGGGAAATGTAGAACAACGGGATATGGCGGCCATTTTATTAACGCCATTGTGGGTTCAAGTCGTGGCAGACGGACTCCATTTTAATGACATTACACACTAAGACTGTGGCGTTCTTTCTTTATAGCCACAGCTAGCTACGTATTACATGCATTACAGGTTCTGTAAAATGACCATGTGTAACATACCAAATAACGTTACTATTTTAGCTTGCTAGCCATCTTGAATGGCTAGTAATTAGCTCGCTAGCTAGCTGACCTTAGTAATATAACATCTTGAACATGAATAACCTAGTGAAAATATAAACCCATTGAAATATGTTGATACATACCTGAACTGTAGCCACGACCTTCCATAATTTGATGATATGTTATTGTTGTTTGCTGATTTTAAAAATATATATATATAAAGCTAGCTAATGTAGCCGTTAGCAAGGCAAACCAAGAACAACGGACACACCAGCGAGTGAATACGTTGAGCTACGATCACCAAACGACACCTCCTCGTTTCTCCCATTGGGTCATCCAAAAGCAGAACGCCACTCCCCATACTACTATTGGCTGATCATAAAACTCTACACTGTAATTGGTTATCCAGTCTGTCAGTTAACAAAAGCGAGTGACGGTAAAACAATGCTTTTAATCAGTTATTGTGAATAATCATAATTTTCTTTAACATATTTTATAGATTTTCCTTTTGAGAAAATATTAGAAATGAATTAGTAGTATGCTATAAGCCTGGACAGCAGTGAATGAAACAGTCAGAGAGCACACAACATGTACATAAAAATAAATACGTATTTGTTTGTTTTTTACTTGCATCCTAGGCACAATAGACAGATAAAATAGAGCAGGCTACAGGTAACTATCCTTCATTATTTTAACAACCATAGTCTATATGACATTTAACTTCAAAATTATAAATTGATTGTTTGTATCCTGGATCCTAATTGGACGAGCAGTGGTCTAGCGCCTATGCCTGCTGACAGTTTCATATGAATTATCTCTGTGCCATCATAAGAATTTCATGATGTTCATGTTGCTGTCCGAATCATCTCTTGTATTTATCTCATCTCGCACATATATTCCCCCTTGCTTATAGCCTAGCATTTATTTTGGTTTATACAATGACATTGTTGAATACTACTTTCTGATTGGCTTGAAGGGCATTGTAGAGCGTGCTTTATTTAAGCAATAAGAGGAGGTGTGGTGTATGGCCAATATACCACGGCTAAGGGTTGTATTTAGGAACGCCGAGTGCATGGACACAGCCCTTAGCCATGGTATATTGGCAATATATCACAAACCCAGGGGAGCCTTATTGCTATTATAAACTGGTGTCATGACGTTGGCCTCTTTGGGTACAGGGAGGACAGTTGACCCCCTACCCTTTTCAACATTCCCCAGCCTACCTTCCCCCACCCAGGCCCTGTGTGAAAGGGTTGTAAAAACTCTAAAATTCCAGGAGAATCTCTTGCCACATGGCCCATAGAGAGACACAGGAAATTCTTCCAACTCACAGAATTGGGGAGCCAAGCGACATTTGTGTTCTGCCCGACCGGTAGAAGGTATGGAAGATTGGTGAAGAATCCAGCTACGAACTGGTCCACTTGGTACAATTTTGTGATACTCAGAAGAGACAATATAGCCATATTACCATAAAACTGTTTATATAATAGCCTCAGCGATGAGACTTGCATCCACATGGTTGTATAAAATGTATTAATAAGGATAAAGCTATTTGTAATACATTGAGATGCTATGTACTGATGTTAATGTGATAGAATTGTATTTCTGTACCAAGCTTAACTCAGTCATCGGCACGCCCCCCAAAGACACAGACAGGACCAGGCGTCATTTGACAAGCCTGTTCTAGGGTCACCTATAAAAACCCCCACCCTGATTTACTTTCTTGAGACCAGGCCTCCACTCCATGGCCAATAGGTTTTACCATCCAATTCCTCTACTGAAAGTGAACTATACCACGTGGTTAACTTTTAGACTATCGAGACCGACAGAATAAGAACAAGTCTTTGATATTAATTATTAGTCTGCAGTTAAGTAAATTATATCATTGAACGCGAAGACCAACGAAACATCCATTCTATAACGACATTAATGAATGTCGCTTTGAAAGATCCATTCTAACCGAGAGAGAGAGAGAGAGAGAGAGAGAGAGAGAGAGAACTCTCCATCAGAACGACGCTCGAACAAGGATCCCGACGACACACTGAGCGTAAATATATATTGATTGCAATTGTTCCCGAATGAGTGAGCGTTCAATTGTCAATTGTTAATATTAATTAACTCTGTGTACCTCCTCAGCTGACCGTTTATGACCCATTGTCTAACAGACCAGCCATGCCTGTTAGCCATTAGGGCACGTTACTCTACCAATCCTTTGTGACGATAATTACTGTTTGTATGTTTTCTGTTAATTACTTAGTGTAGTAAATAAATGATTTTAAGACAATTGATGTATGGATGATTTTAGTAAAGACTGGGTTCGTGCAGATACAACAATTTACGACGTTTGGAATGAGACTGGACGCGAGGTAAAATACACCATTTAAACCAGAAGATAATCGGCCTATACTATAATATATGTTATAATATAGGAAAGTTATATTAGGAAAATTATAACTTTGTAATCTGAATATTTTCCTTGGTGCCCCGATCTCCTAGTTAATTACAATTAAACGATTAATCAGTTTAATCGCGTGATAATAATTACAGGGAGTTAATTGATAAACATGTCTTCAGTTTAATGGTACCCAAAGACACGACACTGGTTAGCAATGTAATTAGAGCAGTAAAAATAAATGTTTTATCAAACCCATGGTATACGGTCTGATATACCATGGCTTTCAGCCAATCAGAATTCAGAACACACCTTCCACGTCGTTCATTATTTTCCATAGAACGCATAGCCCCTCATTTATTATCCCTTACATAGCAGGGTTATAAGCCTCGCTGTCTCCCTGCCCGACCTCAGAAACAATGTTTCCCTTTAGAATGGCCAGCTCTGTACGGTTTTGCGCCCCATCTGCCTCGTGTGGTGGAGGAGATCTTCCTGGGCTATACTCAACCTTGTCTCAGGGTAGTAAGTTGGTGGTCAGTTGATTTCCCTCTGGTGGTGTAGGGGCTGTGCTTTAGACAAAGTGGGTGGAGTTATATCCTGCCTGGTTGGCCCTGTGGGCCACAGTGTCCCCTGACCCCCCTCCTGTCTCAGCCTCTAGTATCTATGCTGCAATAGTCTATGTGCCTCGGGGCTAGGGTCAGTCTGTTATATCTGGTGTATTTCTCCTGTCTTATCAGGTTTCCTGTGTGAATTTAAGTATGCTCCCTCTAATTCTCTCCCTCTCCCCTCCCGGAGGACCTGAGCCCGAGGACCATGCCTCAGGACTACATCGCATGATGACTCCTTGCTGTCCCCAGTCCACCTGGTCGTGCTTCTGCTCCAGTTTCAACTGTTCAGCCTGTGGTAATGGAACCATGACCTGTTCACCAGACGTGCTACCATGTCCCGGACCTGCTGTTTTATAAAGCCCTTTTTACATCATCAGATGCCACAAAGTGCTGTACATTATGCGGTATTGTGTGTAGATTGATGTGGGGGAAAAAACGGTTTAATTCATTTTAGAATAAGGCTGTAATGTAACAAAATGTGGAAAAGTGAAGGGGTCTGAATAGTTTCTGAGTGCAGTGTATCTCCTTGTGGAATAATGAAATTGTATGAATTGAAGTATCAAATAACGTTTTAATGAAAATATGTAATTCATTGTTATTTTAATATGTTGAAATAAAAGCAATAAGGCACACAAGGCAGTGCTGTATTCATGATACATCACTGCCTCTTGTGCCTCAGTGCTTTTAGAAAATGGTTACCAACATATGAAATACAGTATACAGCCTGGTATGGCAACTGCTCGGCATCTGACCGTAAGGCGCTACAGAGGGTAGTGCGTACGGCCCAGTACATCACTGGGGCAAAGCTTCCTGCCATCCAGGACATATATAATAGGCGGTGTCAGAGGAAAGCCCATGAAATTCTCATAGACTCCTGCCACCCAATTCATGTTTTCTCTGCTACCGGTACCGGTACCGGAGCGTCAAGTCTAGGATCAAAAGGCTCCTTAACAGCTTCTACCCCCAAGCGATAAGACTGCTGAACAATTAATCAAATGGCCACCGGACTATTACGTTGGTGTACTAGGCCGTACGCACTACCCTCTGTAGCGCCTTGCAGTCGGAGGCCGAGCAGTTGCCATACCAGGCAGTGATGCAACCAGTCAGGATGCTCTCGATGGTGCAGCTGTAGAACCTTTTGAAGATCTGTGGACCCATGCCAAATATTTTCAGTCTCCTGAGGAGGAATAGATTTTGGTGTGCTTGGACCATGTTAGTTTGTTGGTGATGTGGACACCAAGGAACTTGAAGCTCTCAACCTGCACCACTACAGCCCCATCGATGAGAATGGGGGCGAGCTCGGTCCTCCTTTTCCTGTAGTCCACAATCATCTCCTTTGTCTTTATCACGTTGAGGTAGAGGTTGTTGTCCTGGCACCACACTGCCAGATCTCTGACTTCCTCCCTATAGGCTGTCTCGTCGTTGTCGGTGATCAGGCCTACCACTGTTGGTCATCGGCAAACTTAATGATGGTGTTGGAGTCATGCCTGGCCGTACAGTTATGAGTGAACAAGGAGTACAGGAGGGGACTGAGCACGCACCCCTGAGGGGCCCCTGTGTTGAGGATCAGCGTGGCAGATGTGTTGTTACCTACCCTTACCACCTGGGGGCGGCCCGTCAGGAAGTCCAGGATCCAGTTGCAGAGGGAGGTGTTTAGTCCCAGGGTCCTTAGATTAGTGATGAGCTTTGAGGGCACTATGGTGTTGAATGCTGAACTGTAGTCAATGAATAGCATTCTCACATAGGTGTTCCTTTTGTCCAGGTGGGAAAGGGCAGTGTGGAGTGCAATAGAGATTGCATCATCTGTGGATCTGTTGGGGCGGTATGCAAATTGGAGTGGGTCTAGGGTTTCTGGGATAATGGTGTTGATGTGAGCCATGACCAGCCTTTCAAAGCACTTCATGGCTACAGATGTGAGTGCTACTGGTCGGTAGTCATTTAGGCAGGTTAACTTAGTGTTCTTGGGCACAGGGACTATGGTGGTCTGCTTGAAACATGTTGGTATTACAGACTCAGACAGGGAGAGGTTGAAAATGTCAGTGAAGACACTTGCCAGTTGGTTAGCGCATGCTCGGAGTACACGTCCTGGTAATCACTCTGGCCCTGCGGCCTTGTGAATGTTGACCTGTTTAAAGGTCTTACTCACATCGGCTGCAGAGAGCGTGATCACACAGTCGTCCGGAACAGCTGATGCTCTTTTGAAAAATTGTCGAAAACATTTTCAAATAATTAGAGAAAAAAGAATACAGCAATATATATTCATAGTAACAAATAACTCAATGTTACTTCTATCATTTTGATCAGACGCACATATACACACATACTTGTACGACAATTTCAGCATCTTATGTTTTCTTACTTTGTGTTTTCTCATTTTGGACAAATTTGTAAAAGCCGTCCTGGATAAATGGTCGACTCATAATCACAAAAATATTACATGACCAAATCAAATTATATTGGTCACATACACATGTTTAGCAGATGTTATTGCGAGTGCAGAGAAATGCTTGTGAAAAATAGTTATTCCCAGCTGTATGTAATAACACAACATTTTCTGGGCTAACAATGTAAGAAATAATACATAAAAAAAATACTGCAAAGTTTCCTAAGGACTGGAAGTGAGGCGGCCCTCTATGTTGGCGCCATCTTTAGACACCAGACAGCAGTACATAAATAAATCAAATTCTCCTTACAATAACTACTTTGGTTTAACAAAACGGCATACAAAATCTCAATCAAATAGTTGGTGTTTTATTTTCTTACATGCATGCAAGGTACAAAGGGACAGAATAGAATATAATCGGTTAAATATCCTTCATGGGTTATTTTAAAAACACCATAAAAAAAGCACCATGAAATGACCCATATTTCACTACACAGACATGATAGTAATATTATATACATAACAAATGTAAGAACACATTTAGTTTGATCCCTAAGCATCTCATAAAAAAAGATGAACATAAAAAAATGAAAGGGCAATAGACCAACAATACTCAACGGGATATGACCATAAGATCATGGTTTCAACAAAAACATTTTTTTAAAGCATTTAAATCAGTGGTTCTTAACCTGGGTTCGATCGAACCCCAGGGGTTCGGTGAGTCAGTCTCAGGGGTTCGGCCGAGGTCAAGACACACACCCGACTCATATGATTCGTGATGACACGCCCCGCTTGGCCATCATTGGCTGCAGGTGATCACGCAACATCGCTTGGCCTATCTGTGCTGCAGGGAATTTGGCGCGCTCAGTAGTCGAATTGTGACTGTCGTGATGGTACGTCGTGTGATTTCTTTCTTAATATTTTAATCCCTTCATACTAACTATGTCGAGCAAAAAAAGAAAGTGGTCGGACGAATATGTACAATATGGATTCACATGTATAACGGAACGTGATGAGAGTCAGCGTCCTAACTGCATGATTTGCAATGCCAAGTTGAGCAATTCTAGTCTATCACCGGCAAAACTAAGATAACACTTCCTTAAGCTGCATGGAAATGGACAATACAAGAACACAACGCTCGCTGGATTCAAGGTGAAGAGAGCCATTTTTCCAATTAAGAAGGGTTTGGTGAATGCGCATATGAAACTGGTGGGGGTCAGTACCTCCAACAAGGTTAAGAACCACTGATTTAAATGTTTCTTCCAAGAGAAACAAGTATTTGTACGAAACCCCTCCCGAGCAGGACGGGAGCCTGCTCCTCATTGGTCGACACACACAACTAATCAACTAGATCGCCACCACCTGAAAGGGGTGGGGCTAGCCCTTTAAATGACCTGCAGTCATTAGTTCTCTCTCAACCAAACAGCACAGATCACTCAACGGTGCGCATTGCCTGTGAGCAGCAGCCAAGGTATGTAGTTTGTACTGTTATGTAGATTGATATTGTTTCTGGTTTGATTGTTGTGCACTTCTTATTTGCTCATTGTGTAACACTAGCATGTGGAGTACTACATTTGGGTATGTTTGCCCTTTATTTACCATGTGCCTCTGTTTTGCATCAACATTGTGTTTTTGTTTGTTCCTTGACATCTCCATTTTGTTAACAGTTACACCGTCTGAACCCTACGAAGACCAGATACACATCTATTCAATAGAAGGTCAAGGCAACCCTCTTTCTGTTCATGCAGACATACCCACTGTGTTACTGCCCAGCCATCCCGCCAAGACTAATATATTTTACACTTCAGAACGATCACATCTAGTATCTTTGTTGTTAACCAGATCGGTACTTATTTTAGGAGGCTTTCTGTTTTCCTCTCCTGTCCATTATGCTGTCTTTTGAAACCGTTTGAAATTCTTTGCTAATGCCACTACTGCTAGTCCCGCTACTCCTGCTATTATTACTACTCCTGCTGGTACTCCCAATGCTAGTCCTGCAACTCCTACTGCTGATCCTGCTACTCCTGTCGTACCTGCTGCTACTACCAATGCTAGTCCATCTACCCCTGCTAGTGCTACCAATGCTATGCCTGCTACCCCTACTAGTACTCCCAATATGCCTTTTATTTCTTACAATGCTGGTCTGACTGCTGCTTGCATTACTTCTGTTGGTACTACCAATGCTGGTCCAGCTCTTCCTCTTGATCTCGCTAGTTTTGCTATTCCCAATGCTGGTCTGGTTGCTACTGTTGGTCCCGCTACTCTCACTACTCCTGAGATTATTAACTTAATGGCTGCTGCCAGACGAGCTGCTGCTGTAGCACCCCAAGTTGTAGACCTGCTCTTTATCTTCTGGGCTGTGATCTCAGTCTGAGCATTATGGTCTATCTCGTTGGTGTAGTGCCACCCCTTTTTTCACCTCCACCATCTCTTCTATCTTCTCCAGCAGCTCTGTGACCTGACTGTGGTCCTCCATATTTTCATTATTGAATGAGTGATATCTGCCTCCACAGCTGTTGATGAGTGGCTGTAGGTTCTGTTTCATGTAGTCATCCACTGTTTCCTCTGAGTCGGGGTGAATCAGCACAGGTGACTAATATCATGATGTAGTCCAAGGCATCTTCTCCGACGTTCTGCTGGATCCACTTCAGTGTTCCCCCTCGTCCTCTGTCAACCTTACCCCCAGCAGGAACACATGGGGTCTTGTCCATGATGGGGATTGACTTGTCCATGATGCATCTGGCTATCTCACTTCTCCTGTCCTCGCCCAGTCCTGGGGTGTCCAACACTTCAATTTTCCTCCCATTTGCCTCCCTACTCTGTTTCTCACATGCTTTGGTGACCGACTCAGGAGATGAGTCCACTTTAAAGGCCTCTCTCCCAAGGATGGTGTTTCCTGTTGCACTCTTCCCTACTCCAAGAGGAACAATCCTCAGATCAGTTATTTTGTTCTTCAGATACTATAGAAGAAACAGTTAGACAGGCTTTAAAGGTACACTATACAGATATTAGTAAAGGATGCAAAAACACAACTCCAGACTGGGAAGCCTAGAAATAGAACATATCTACCGCTTCTTGGACTTGCTTCCAATGAGAATGACAGATCTATAACTCAAATTTCTACATGAATTTGGTGTCGTCTCCCAAAAAGTGACATTGTACCTTTAATAGACTTAATGCCCTTTGATTATCAGCAATACTCAGTGCACAACAAAGGCACTAAAATGTAATTTTCCCTGACTGTGGACTTGCCAGATTGTGGAGGTAAGAAATGTAAGCACCCTTATTATTATTAATATTGTTCTCACACATGTACAAGTGTGTATTGGCTTTTTTTGTTGTTGTTGCATGTCTCACCCTGAGTGGGGGCAAGGGATCAGCTATTATTGATGGTGACCCTGGATCAACAAGGGCACATCAATAGATTTTTCACCTAGTCAGCACAGGGATTGGAATCAGTTACTTTTTTGTAACTGGCCCAATGCTCTGAACCGCTAGCATACCTGCCACCTGACGTGTGTGTGAAAAGAGAGCACTGCTCAGTCAATACTTACTGTTGAGAGGTACTGAAATGCTAGCTCTCTTCCTCTCCACTGTTGATATAAAAACAGAGTAAATTGTACTGACAACATACTCTAGATTAAAATACATTTAAGAATTCTCCACAACCCTGACAGACTTACCTGTACCAGACGATGATGCCATATCTTTCTCCTGGTGGATGCTCTGAAATTACAAACATCTTTTACCATCCTATAGTATTCATAGATTTGCACTTAAAAAAAATATATCTATATTATTGGAGAGATCAGTATACATACAAACAGACAATGATAAAATATGCTAGGGGATACAACAGACAGATTATACAAAGACCTTAAAACAATGTGTGCATCTTAACAGCTTTCTTATTAGAACAATGTATAATGGTCTTAATGCTTGTTTTCCTTCCAGAAAACACAAGTGTTTTTTTTATTAGTAAATTTACATTTATGAATATGACATTTTGCCATTGGCACAATTAGATTTATAAGGTAATTGTTTCTTTATCTTTTATGGTTAAGGAAACCGAGCAGCACATTCTCTCAAACAATTTATCAAGAATATTAATTATAAAACTGAATCTTTCCATAATTGTTTACATTTAGACAATGCCAAAATAAATGTGAAACTGTTTCTGGATGCTCAACAGAAAGTACAATGAATGTTAATGTCTTTAAGTTTCTTCAGGTAATGATTTGCAGTGTAATACTTATGGATTGTTCTGAAAGAGACCTCTTTGACCTTGTTAAGAAGCAAGTATTTGTGTAGTAATAACCAGACTTTTTCCCAACAGATATTAGTGACCGATGTATTCCAGTAACTTGTGACAAAAGGAATGGATACAATATCCCTTTGAAATACTTCCTATTGGAGAGTCAACTGGATTAAGTGAGGGTAGGTCAAGAAGGTGCGGTCTGGCTACACCTCTAAATAACAAGAGTTCCTGATGGAATAGCATCAAAGGCTATGGTGAACTCTCTGTGTTACAGGGATATTGTAACAAGAGAAATTCCTCATAACTGAGTAACAATCCTTCCGCATTAAAAAGTTGAAACACCAGTAGGATATGATTATTGAACCAGTTTAAAAATAAATAAAATAAAGACTTGTTTCTATACAAAATGTCCTTATTGTTCCAAATGAAATACCTATGCGGGGAAATATTGTTCATATATTAATGACCACGCTAAGAACACTTGTCTGTGAAAAGCAGATCATTTTGCAGGAATCTTATCAATGTCATAGTTACAAAGTAACATAAAATTGAGGCCACCAAAACTGGAGAAGATATGAGGGGTGAAATTCCAAATTGATGTGGGATTCTTTTAAAATATGTTTAGCCCAATTTATAAGTATTATTCAAAGTAGGAAAATCTAAAAAATGGAGTCCACCATATATGAGTTCATAATGACAGATTTCATAATGAGTATGATTTTTTTTTTTTTTTTTTCCTTCTCCAGATGAAGTTGAAAAGCACCTGGTCAACCGCTTTACCTATTTTGTTGTCAAGATCTAGGGACTGGGCTGCATAAGTACGTCTGGAGATACCTTCTGCTTTAGAAAGCAATACTCGACCTTTCAAGGATAAATCCCTCTGCAACCAATGGTTAAACTTTTTGTTTTTTTCAATAATAGGTATAAAATTTAATGAGCATCTTTCCTGTTAATCCTTAGATATGGTAATCCTAAGGTATGTTACTTTTTCCTTGACTGGAATATTGCATATAGAGGGTATCAGTCTTAAACAATTCACACTTAATTTTTAGGCGAAGACCAGATGCTTTGGAAAATATATTTATCACGTCGACTGCTCTAGGAATCTGGTGAGCATCTTTCAAAAAGAGGGTTGTCATCTGCAAGTTGACTTACGATAATATCTCTGTCCGCAATAGAGATCCCTTTTATATTACTGGATTTAACAAAACTTGTAAGAAGTTGGGTTGCAAGCAGGAAGAGGTAAAGTGAAATTGGGCAACCTTGCCTAATTCCTCTTTTCAAATCAAATCTAGGATAAGTGCCATGCTTTAATTGAACTGTTCCCATTCATATTGTTTTTTTTCTTTCCATAAAGGTATATTGATTTTTATAATTTGAACACATACATTTTACATTAGTCTTAACTAGAGAAACAAACATACAATATACTCTGTAGTTTAATTGTTGGTAACCAGATCTGTACTACCTTTTTAAGAGGCTTTTCCACCCAGCTGTTGTTGATTTTGTTGTACATTCTTTTTTTAATCTCTGCAAATGCTACTCCTACTATTCCTGCTGGTATTCCCAAAGCTAGTAGTGATACTCTTACTGCTGTTACTCCTGAGGCTAGTACGCATTCTGTTACCCCTACTCCTGTTGCTCCTCCTAGTACTCCTAATGGTATTCCCAAAGCTAGTAGTGATACTCTTACTGCTGTTACTCCTGCGGCTAGTACGCATTCTGTTACCCCTACTCCTGTTGCTCCTCCTAGTACTCCTAATGGTATTCCCAAAGCTAGTAGTGATACTCTTACTGCTGTTACTCCTGCGGCTAGTACGCATTCTGTTACCCCTACTCCTGAAGCTCCTCCTAGTACTCCTAATGGTATTCCCAAAGCTAGTAGTGATACTCTTACTGCTGTTACTCCTGCGGCTAGTACGCATTCTGTTACCCCTACTCCTGTTGCTCCTCCTAGTACTCCTAATGGTATTCCCAAAGCTAGTAGTGATACTCTTACTGCTGTTACTCCTGCGGCTAGTACGCATTCTGTTACCCCTACTCCTGTTGCTCCTCCTAGTACTCCTAATGGTATTCCCAAAGCTAGTAGTGATACTCTTACTGCTGTTACTCCTGCGGCTAGTACGCATTCTGTTACCCCTACTCCTGTTGCTACTCCTACTATTCCTGCTGGTATTCCCAAAGCTAGTAGTGATACTCTTACTGCTGTTACTCCTGCGGCTAGTACGCATTCTGTTACCCCTACTCCTGTTGCTCCTCCTAGTACTCCTAATGGTATTCCCAAAGCTAGTAGTGATACTCTTACTGCTGTTACTCCTGCGGCTAGTACGCATTCTGTTACCCCTACTCCTGTTGCTCCTCCTAGTACTCCTAATGGTATTCCCAAAGCTAGTAGTGATACTCTTACTGCTGTTACTCCTGCTGCTAGTACGCATTCTGTTACCCCTACTCCTGATGCTCCTCCTAGTACTCCTAATGGTATTCCCAAAGCTAGTAGTGATACTCTTACTGATGTTACTCCTGCGGCTAGTACGCATTCTGTTACCCCTACTCCTGTTGCTCCTCCTAGTACTCCTAATGGTATTCCCAAAGCTAGTAGTGATACTCTTACTGCTGTTACTCCTGCGGCTAGTACGCATTCTGTTACCCCTACTCCTGAAGCTCCTCCTAATGGTATTCCCAAAGCTAGTAGTGATACTCTTACTGCTGTTACTCCTGCGGCTAGTACGCATTCTGTTACCCCTACTCCTGATGCTCCTCCTAGTACTCCTAATGGTATTCCCAAAGCTAGTAGTGATACTCTTACTGCTGTTACTCCTGCGGCTAGTACGCATTCTGTTACCCCTACTACTCAAGCTCCTCCTAATGGTATTCCCAAAGCTAGTAGTGATACTCTTACTGCTGTTACTCCTGCTAGTACACCTTCTGTTACTCCTACTCCTGTTGCTCCTGCTCTTCTTCCTCCAGCTCGTTATCCTCCTGCTGCTGCTGCACCTACTCCTCCTGCTGTTTCAGTAGTGTCCCAAGCTGTACTCTTCATCCTCTGGACATCCTCACATTGTGTAGTCACAGACTCAGAAGAGAACTCTTCTATAAACACCTCTTTGGTGTTTATAGAGCTTGTTCTTTATCTAATGCATTACAACCACTACTCCACTAATACAGCTTCTGCTACTACGTCTGACTGACTGGGAATACCACTGGGATTATCTATAGACAATGTCTTTCAGTCCTGAGAAGATGTGTTCTGGGTCCAGGAACCTGGCCCACAGTAGGACACTGGTAACACTGGCATGCTTAGTACCGCGGTTTAATAATACGTCTACCGTTATCAAGTTTATAGAGGTGGTAAAATAATTAGGAAAAGGAGCTATGAAAGGAAGAAAGAGAGCTAGGATTATGCAAAGAGTTAACGTGCATGTGGTCGGGATTCTCCACGGCCAGTAGTATTGATTTCAGTGACAGGCCAGTTGTAGTGATAGACAATCTGCTGTGGGTCTGCAGCTGGATGCCTGTTGTTCGGATGGGTTTCTCGTCTACACACTGAATGACTGAGGGGAATCAAAGGTAGTAACACAACCTGCCCAGTAGATGGCAATACTGTAGGCCTACGCAAACTCAAAGCAGTGACATCACAGATTGTGTAATCTTGTTTTAAAAAATGTTGTAGTACAGCATGAACAAGATATACAGCTGTTTCAATTAATATAATCCAAAATGACAAAATAATATTATTGTTAGAAGTTGAAATAATGGCACAGATACTCTTTTTTATGGAAACACTGCAGTAGCCTAGGATTACTGCAGGGGACAAATCTAAGCATTGTGTCAGTTTGCCTTCAAATTGACAAAGTGGCTGCAGGATCTTCTATCCAACCGAGTCCGGAGCTAAATGAATCCCCACAACATCCATTTTTCTGTCAACCTATGCATTGAGTCTGAGTCTGGGATATGGGAGGTTCACATTTGTTTCCTCTATAACCCATAATGGAATCTCATAATACATGTTTGATCATGGTGCAAAGGGGGTGCATCATGGTGCAAAGGGGGTGCATCTAACGCCACACCCATTTACTAATGGTACACAACATGGTACACAACATGCTACAAGACCATGGTGCTTGCCTACGGAGCTGTGAGGGGAACGGCACCTCCGTACCTTCAGTCTCTGATCAGTCCCTACACCCAAAGAAGGGCACTGCGTTCATCCACCTCTGGCCTGCTGGTCCCCCTACCTCTGAGGAAGCACGGTTCCCGCTCAGCCCAGTCAAAACGGTTCGCTGCTCTGGCACCCGAATGGTGGAACAAGCTCCCTCACGACGCCAGGACAGCGGAGTCAATCACCACCTTCCGGAGACACCTGAAACCCCACCTCTTTAAGGAATACCTGGGATAGGATAAAGTAATCCTTCTAACCCCCCCCCCCCCCCCCAAAAAAAAGATTTAGATGCAATATTGTAGTGGTTTTTCCACTGGATATCTTAAGGTGAATGCACCAATTTGTAAGTCGCTCTGGATAAGAGCGTCTGCTAAATGACTTAAATGTAAATGTAAAAATGTCAATAAAATATTTATTTTATACTTATGTTGCATGCAAGGCACAATAGACAAATTCAATTTAATCAGTGATATATCCTTCATTGATTTTTAAAAACACCATGAAATTACCCATGTTTCACTACACAAACATGATAGTAACATTTATTCACATTGCAATGATAAATAAGTGGGGTAGACTGATTTTTAAAAGTACATAAGTTCCTTCCATAAAGGTATATTGATGTAAGTTTGTTTTATAATTTGAACACATACATTTTACATTAGTCTTAACTAGTGAAACAAACATACAATTCTGAAAATGATATACTCATGTAGTTTAATTGTTGCTGTTAACCAGATCTGTACTACCTTTTTCGAGGCGTTCTCTTTTCCACCCGCCTTTTGTCGATTTCAGTGTACGTTTTTATAAAAATCTCTCCAAATGCTACTCCTGCAAATGCTGCTACTCCTGCTCCTGCTATTCCTGCTGGTATTCCCAAAGCTAGTACCGCTACTCCTCCTGCTACTCCTCCTAGTACTGCTGCTAGTACACCTTCTGTTACTCCTGTTGCTGCTGCTACTCCTGCACCTCCTCCTGCTACTCCCTCTTTTCCTGCTACTCCTGCTGCTACTGCTGCTGTTGCTACTCCCCCTTCTCCTGCTGCTACTTCTCCTGCTGCTACTTTTCCTGCTACTCCTGCTGCTGCTACTGCTGCTACCCCCCCCTCTCCTGCTGCTACTTCTCCTGCTGCTACTTTTCCTGCTACTCCTGCTGCTGCTACTGCTGCTACACCCCCTCTCCTGCTGCTACTTCTCCTGCTGCTACTTTTCTTGCTGCACCTCCTGCTGCTACTCCTCCTGCTGTTTCAGTAGTGTCCCAAGCTGTACTCTTCATCCTCTGGACATCCTCACATTGTGTAGTCACAGACTCAGAAGAGAACTCTTCTATAAACACCTCTTTGGTGTTTCCTGTTGCACTCATCCCTGCTCCAGTCTTCCCCAGCTGAATGATCCCCAGACCAGATACTGAAAAAGACCGTTACAGACAACAAGCTATAAAATACATGTATTTTCCTTGGTTATCATCCCTGTATGTAGTGGAGGTGAGTCGGACTCAAGCTCTTCTGATGAGGCGGCATAAAATACGTGTCACCCTCAGCTTGAGACAGAATGTCCTCTTGGCCTAATGGTTAAGGTGTTGGTTTTCTATGCGGGAGACCAGGGTTCAGATCTGACTGGTGACATTGATGTCAAGTGGAGAGGGCACCACTAAATATATGTAGAGGGAACCAACCAATATTTACAGTCAGGGGTGGAGGTTGAGCGATTAATCGGAATGGCTGATTTAATTAGGGCCGATTTCAAGTTTTCATAACAATTGGTATTTTTGGCCACCAATTTGCCGAATTAATTTTTTTTAATTATTTTTTTCCGGTTACTACGCTCTAACCACCTGCCTTACATTGCACTCCACGAGGAGCCTGCATGGCAGGCTGTTTACCTGTTACGCGACGGCAGCAAGAAGCCAAGGTAAGTTGCAAGCTAGCATTAACCTTATCTTATAAAAAAAAAACGATCAATCTTAACATAATCACAAGTTAACTACACATGGTTGATGATATTACTAGTTTGCGAACTAATTTGCCAGAATTGTACGAATTATGACATAACATCGAAGGTTGGGCAATGTAACAGGAATATTTAGACTTAGGGATGCCACCCGTTAGATAAAATACAGAATGGTTCCGTATTTCACTGACAGGAAAAACGTTTTGTTTTCGAGATGATAGTTTCCGGATTCGACCATTTAATGACCTAAGGCTCGTATTTCTGTGTGTTATGTTATAATTAAGTCTATGATTTGATAGAGCAGTCTGACTGAGCGATGGTAGGCAGCAGCAGGCTCGTAAGCATTCATTCAAAACAGCACTTTCGTGCGTTTTGCCAGCAGCCCTTCGCAATGCATTGCGCTGTTTATGACTTCAAGCCTATCAACTCCCAAGATGAGGCTGGTGTAACCGATGTGAAATGGCTAGCTAGTTAGCGGGTGCACGCTAATAGCGTTTCAAATGTCACTCGCTCAGACTTGGAGTGGCTGTTCCCCTTGATCTGCATGGGTAACGCTGCTTCGAGGGTGGCTGTTGTCGATGTGTTCCTGGTTCGAGCCCAGGTAGGAGTGAGGAGAGGGACGCAAGCTATACTGTTACACTGGCAATACTAAAGTGCCTATAAAAACATTCAATAGTCAAAGGTATATGAAATACAAATCGTATAGAGAGAAATACTCCTATAATAACTACAACCTAAAACTTCTTACCTGGGAATATTTAAGACTCATGTTAAAAGGAACCACCAGCTTTCATATGTTCCCATGTTCTGAGCAAGGAACTTAAACATTAGCTTTCTTACATGGCACATATTGCACTTTTACTTTCTTCTCCAACACTTTGTTTTTGCATTATCTAAAACAAATTGAACATGTTTCATTATTTTTTTGAGGCTAAATTGATTTTATTGATGTATTATATTAAGTTAAAATAAGTGTTAATTCAGTATTGTTGTAATTGTCATTTACAAATAAATATATATTTTTTTTTTTTGGTCCTCCAATAATCAGTATCGGCGTTGAAAAATCATAGTCGGTCGACCTCTAGTCAGGGGACCGACCGATACTTACAGTCAGGGGAATGGGTCATCGTATCTCTCTTCCCCAGATCTGTTGAGATATAAAAAGAGGATGTTGTTTATTATTATTATTATTATTATTGTACCAGAACAAGCTCTGCTCGAACATCACTACAACACTGATGCATGCTGACCTCTACAAGATGCCAAATCTTTCTCCTGGTGGCCAACTCTGAAATGACATCACCTTGTCAGTGAACCGTACCTGTAATATTATAATTATACTTAATCTAATGCATTACAACCACTACTCCACTGATACAGCTTCTGCTACTACGTCTGACTGACTGGGAATACCACTGGGATTATCTATAGACAATGTCTTTCAGTCCTGAGATGTGTTCTTGGTCCAGGAAACTGGCCCACAGTAGGACACTGGTATGCTTAGTACCACGGTTTAATAATAGGTCTTCCGTTATCAAGTTTATAGAGGTGATACAATAATTAGGAAAAGGGGTTATGAAAGGATATTAGGAAAGGAATAAAGAGAGCTAGGATTATGCAAAGAGTTGATGTGTGTTTGGTCAGGATTCTCCACAGCCAGTAGTATTGGTGTTAGTGATCGACAATCTGCTGTGGGTCTGCGGATGGATGCATGTTGTTCAGATGGGTGTGAACCTACAACACCCGATGTCACAGGAAGGCCAAAAAGATCACCAAGGACAACAACCACCCGAGCCACTGCCTGTTCACCCAGCTATCATCCAGAAGGCGAGATCAGTACAGGTGCATCAAAGCTGGGGCCAAGAGACTGAAAAACAGCTTCTATCTCAATGCCATCAGACTGTTAAACAGCCATCACTAATATAGTGAGGCTGCTGCCAACATACAGACTCAAATCTCTGGCCACTTTAATTAATGGACTTAATAAAAAGTAGTCACTTTAAATAATGCCACTTTGCTAAATGTTTACATATCCTACATTACTCATCTCATATGTATATACTGTACTCTATACTATCTACTGCATCTTGCCTATGCCGGACGGCCATCGCTCATCCATATATTTATATGTACATATTCTTATTCATTCCTTTACATTTGTGTGTATAAGGTAATTGTTGTGAAATTGTTAGATTACTTGTTAGATATTACTGCATGGTCGGAACTAGGAGCACAAGCATTTCGCTACACTCGCATTAACATCTGCTAACCATGTGTATGTGACCAATAAAATGTGATTTGAACAATGTAGTTCAAACCCATCTCTTCTACACACTGAATGACAGTTCATAGGGGAATCCAATGTAGTAACACAACCTGCCCACTACATGGCAATACGTATCGTAGGCCTATTCAGACTAAAAGTAGTGACCAGCAGTTCTAATTCGTCATTTTCAGCAGTGACATCCCAGAGTTCGTATTTTTGATTGTGTAATCTGCAGTGCACATCAACACAAGATAAGAAACTGTCAAAATGTAATGATTCTGGATTATAAATATTAAAGTATTGTTAGAAGTTAACATCTGTACATTATTTCATCTTTATATAGAACGCTGGAGTAGCCTAGGGTTACCGCGGAAGCAGAGGGCAAATCTAAACGTTACCTCTGTTTTGCAGTTAAATTGACAAAGTGGTTGCAGGATCTTCTATCCACCTGACTCCGGATCGAGTTGAATCCCCAAAACCTGAGTTTTCTGTCGACTGGTGCACCTAGTGTGGATACAGGTGAAAGCTGCAGACTGGGAGGTTCACATTGTGTTATGGGTTATACACGGAAACAAATCTATCACCTGTTAGAACATGCAGAAAAGTGGGTGTGTCTATCAGTCGCTGTGTTTACATATTTTATCTCCCTGTGACAGATATCAAACTTTCCTTAATAACAAACCATTTAAGAATGGTACGCATGTCAAATGATTTGCTATTTTATTTGTTTATACTGCATGCAAGGCACAATATACAGATATGACCAGTTACAGGTAACCATACTTCCTTCTTTTTTTTAACCATGAAATGACCCATGTTTCACCACAGAGACATAATAGTAACATTATTTACATTGAAAGTGTAACAACATTTAGTTTGGTCCCTAAACATCCCAATAAAGATGAAGATCAATAGCCTGATGTCAACAGGTAAACCACAATAGGTTCCTTCCATTATTCTAACAAGAGAAACAAGCACACCCTGCCAAACAACGTTCTCTTCCCCGTCAGAGTCCTCTCTAACATATATAACTGGCCCCATATACAGGGCGTGAGAATGAAATGTGTAAGAGGTTAGAACACCCAATAAGAATGTGGGTACAACAAATGGAGTTATGAAGGAACTCTGGAATGTAGAATGATACTTCAGTTCTAGTCAGTCATCTTCTAGGCACTTGGACATTGATTATCATTTCATGACCCAGGCATCACATTGAACCCCGTAGTGTTGTGGGTCGAGCAGGCTGCCGTTGTTGAGGTCGGAGTTGAAAGGTCATTGAGCTTAAGAGGTGCTTCCTGTGGTGGGAGGTCTGGTTCTCTTGGCTGCGTTTTCCTCCACGGTGAAAGTGTAGTTGTACTGTAAACACACAACATGGACGATACACTACAACGGACCACCCAGTAACACAATCAGTACAAAAACATGGTCGACACTACGACGGACCCCACAATAACACAATCAATATCACAAAGGACCCCACAGTAACACAATCAGTACACAACATGGTTGACACCCTACGAAGGACCACACAGTACAATAATCATTATCACAACATGGTCGACACACTACGAAGGACCACACAGTACAATAATCATTACCACAACATGGTCGACACACTACGACGGACCCCACAGTAACATAACATGGTCGACACACTACGACGGACCCCACAGTAACATAACATGGTCGACACACTACGAAGGACCACACAGTACAATAATCATTACCACAACATGGTCGACACACTACGACGGACCCCACAGTAACGCAACATGGTCGACACACTACAATAATCATTACCACAACATGGTCGACACACTACGATGGACCCCACAGTAACACAACATGGTTGACACCCTACTAAGGACCACACAGTACAATAATCATTACCACAACATGGTCGACACACTACGACAAACCCCACAGTAACACAACATGGTCGACACACTACAATAATCATTACCACAACATGGTCGACACTACGACGGACCCCACATTAACACAACATGGTCGACACACTACAACGGACCACACAGTAATACAATCAATACCACAACATGGTCGACACACTACGACAAACCCCACAGTACCACAACATGGTCGACACACTACGACGGACCCCACAGTAACACAACATGGTTGACACCTTACGAAGGACCACACAGTACAATAATCATTATCACAACATGGTCGACACACTACGAAGGACCACACAGTACAATAATCATTACCACAACATGGTCGACACACTACGACGGACCCCACAGTAACATAACATGGTCGACACACTACGACGGACCCCACAGTAACATAACATGGTCGACACACTACGAAGGACCACACAGTACAATAATCATTACCACAACATGGTCGACACACTACGACGGACCCCACAGTAACGCAACATGGTCGACACACTACAATAATCATTACCACAACATGGTCGACACACTACGACGGACCCCACAGTAACACAACATGGTTGACACCCTACTAAGGACCACACAGTACAATAATCATTACCACAACATGGTCGACACACTACGACAAACCCCACAGTAACACAACATGGTCGACACACTACAATAATCATTACCACAACATGGTCGACACACTACGACGGACCCCACAGTACCACAACATGGTCGACACACTACGACAAACCCCACAGTAACACAACATGGTTGACACCCTACGAAGGACCACACAGTACAATAATCATAACCACAACATGGTCGACACACTACGACAATACCCCACAGTAACACAACATGGTCGACACACTACGACGGACCCCACAGTACCACAATCAATACCACAACATGGTCGACACTACGACGGACCCCACAGTACCACAACATAGTCGACACACTACGACGGACCCCACAGTAACACAATCAATACCACAACATGGTCGACACTACGACGGACCCCACAGTAACACAACATGGTCGACACACTACGACGGACCCCACAGTAACACAATCAATACAAAAATACCACACACACACCTCATTTTCAATGTCCTGGACAGACTTGATACGAATGTTGTTCAGAGTGTTTGTTGGGGTCTAGGAGGAAAGAGAGGGGGAGGAAAGAGAGACAGGTTAGACTCATGGTATTGTAGAGTGTTTGTTGGGGTCTAGGAGGACAGAGAGGGGGGGAGAGAGAGACAGGTTAGACTCATGGTATTGTAGAGTGTTTGTTGGGGTCTAGGAGGACAGAGAGGGGGAGGAGAGAGAGACAGGTTAGACTCATGGTATTGTAGAGTGTTTGTTGGGGTCTAGGAGGACAGAGAGGGGGAGGAGAGAGAGACAGGTTAGACTCATGGTATTTCAGAGTGTTTGTTGGGGTCTAGGAGGAGAGAGAGAGACAGGTTAGACTCATGGTATTGTAGAGTGTTTGTTGGGTCTAGGAGGAAAGAGAGGGGGAGGAGAGAGAGACAGGTTAGACTCATGGTATTGTAGAGTGTTTGTTGGGGTCTAGGAGGACAGAGAGGGGGAGGAGAGAGAGACAGGTTAGACTCATGGTATTGTAGAGTGTTTGTTGGGGTCTAGGAGGAAAGAGAGGGGGGGGGGGGAGAGAGACAGGTTAGACTCATGGTATTGTAGAGTGTTTGTTGGGGTCTAGGAGGAAAGAGAGGGGGAGGAGAGAGAGACAGGTTAGACTCATGGTATTGTAGAGTGTTTGTTGGGGTCTAGGAGGAAAGAGAGACAGGTTAGACTCATGGTATTGTAGAGTGTTTGTTGGGGTCTAGGAGGACAGAGAGGGGTAGGAGAGAGAGACAGGTTAGACTCATGGTATTGTAGAGTGTTTGTTGGGGTCTAGGAGGAAAGAGAGGGGGAGGAGAGAGAGACAGGTTAGACTCATGGTATTTCACCACTGGAAGTAAAAGTAGTCCATGTCACTTTACCAGTAAAACGATGGCGGTTGGTATTTCAACTTACCGTGCCGTTCGTTTGGGTCTTGAACTTGGGGTGTAGAGTGAAGGGAACACCATCTATGGCTGGAGAGGGAGGGAGAGAAGAGAGATGGAGGGTAGAAAGAGTGAGAGAGAGAGAGAGGGATGGTAGGAGGAGAGGGGGGGTGGAGAGAGGTATTTGGTATTTTGGTAGGATCCCCATTAGCTGTTGTAAAAGCAGCAGCTACACTTCCTGGGGTCCACACACAACATGAAACATGACATAATAGACTTCCTGGGGTCCACACAACATGAAACATGATATAATACTCTTCCTGGGGTCCACACACAACATGAAACATGACACAATTCTCTTCCTGGGGTCCACACACAACATGAAACATGACACAATTCTCTTCCTGGGGTCCACACAACATGAAACATGACATAATAGACTTCTTGGGGTCCACACACAACATGAAACATGACACAATTCTCTTCCTGGGGTCCACACAACATGAAACACGATATAATACTCTTCCTGGGGTCCACACAACATGAAACATGACATAATAGACTTCTTGGGGTCCACACACAACATGAAACATGACACAATTCTCTTCCTGGGGTCCACACAACATGAAACACGATATAATACTCTTCCTGGGGTCCACACAACATGAAACATGATATAATTATCTTCCTGGGGTCCACACAACATGAAACATGATATAATTCTCTTCCTGGGGTCCACACAACATTAAACACGATATAATACTCTTCCTGGGGTCCACACAACATGAAACATGATATAATTCTCTTCCTGGGGTCCACACACACACAACATGAAACATGATATAATTCTCTTCCTGGGGTCCACACACAACATGAAACACGATATAATACTCTTCCTGGGGTCCACACAACATGAAACATGATATAATTCTCTTACTGAGGTCCACACAACATTAAACACGATATAATACTCTTCCTGGGGTCCACACAACATGAAACATGATATAATACTCTTCCTGGGGTCCACACAACATGAAACACGATATAATTCTCTTCCTGGGGTCCACACACACAACATGAAACATGATATAATACTCTTCCTGGGGTCCACACAACATGATATAATTCTCTTCCTGGGGTCCACACACACAACATGAAACATGATATAATTCTCTTCCTGGGGTCCACACAACATGAAACACGATATAATTCTCTTCCTGGGGTCCACACACAACATGAAACATGATATAATACTCTTCCTGGGGTCCACACAACATGATATAATTCTCTTCCTGGGGTCCACACAACATGAAACACAATAGAATTCTCTTCCTGGGGTCCACACACAACATGAAACATGATATAATTCTCTTCCTGGGGTCCACACAACATGAAACACGATATAATTCTCTTCCTGAGGTCCACACACAACATGATATAATTCTCTTCCTGGGGTCGACACAACATGAAACATGACATAATAGACTTCCTGGGGTCCACACAACATGAAACATGATATAATACTCTTCCTGGGGTCCACACAACATGAAACACGATATAAATTCTCTACCTGGGGTCCACACACAACACGATATAATTCTCTTCCTGGGGTCCACACACAACATGAAACACGATATAATTCTCTTCCTGGGGTCCACACACAACATGAAACATGATATAATACTCTTCCTGGGGTCCACACAACATGAAACATGATATAATTCTCTTCCTGAGGTCCACACAACATTAAACACGATATAATACTCTTCCTGGGGTCCACACAACATGAAACATGATATAATTCTCTTCCTGGGGTCCACACAACATGAAACATGATATAATTCTCTTCCTGGGGTCCACACACAACATGAAACATGATATAATACTCTTCCTGGGGTCCACACAACATGAAACATGATATAATACTCTTCCTGGGGTCCACACAACATGAAACATGACATAATACACTTCCTGGGGTCCACACAACATGAAACATGATATAATTATCTTCCTGGAGTTCACACACAACATGAAACATGATATAATTCTCTTCCTGGGGTCCACACACAACATGAAACACGATATAATTCTCTTCCTGGGGTCCACACACACAACATGATATAATTCTCTTCCTGGGGTCCACACACAACATGAAACATGATATAATACTCTTCCTGGGGTCCACACACAACATGAAACATGATATCATTCTCTTCCTGGGGTCCGCACAACATGAAACATGATATAATTCTCTTCCTGGGGTCCACACACAACATGAAACATGATATAATTCTCTTCCTGGGGTCCACACAACATGAAACACGATATAATTCTCTTCCTGGGGTCCACACACAACATGAAACATGATATAATTCTCTTCCTGGGGTCCACACAACATGATATAATTCTCTTCCTGGGGTCCACACAACATGAAACATGATATAATTCTCTTCCTGGGGTCCACACACAACATGATATAATTCTCTTCCTGGGGTCCACACACAACATTATATAATTCTCTTCCTGGGGTCCACACAACATGAAACATGACATAATACACTTCCTGGGGTCCACACAACATGAATTTTTTTTACATTACATTTTACATTTTAGTCATTTAGCAGACGCTCTTATCCAGAGCGACTTACAATAGTGAATACATACATTTCATGCATTTTTTATTTTATTATTATTTATTTTTTTACTACGATTGTTATGCACTTCAGCAGTCCTGTTCTGTGAGTATGTGTATATCGGTCATATACCACAAACCCCTGAGATGCCTTATTGCTATTATAAACTGGTTAACAACGTAATTAGAGCAATACAAATGTATGTTTTGTCATATCCGTGGTATATGGGCTGATATACCACAGCTGTCAGCCAATCAGCATTCAGAACTCGAACCACCCAGAATATAATCTTTAATAAAACACTTTTTTCTCAACCTTACAGTACATGAATAAAAATGTTTTTCAAACACTTGTTTTGAAACATTCCATCTAACGTCTAACAACTCTTAAGCCTTATATTACAGAAGTCCCCAAAGCACGTTGTAGAATTACCAAATACGATCAATGAGAATGGCAGGAAAGATTGACCCGATCACAAAAGGATTCTAGTGATAACATTGCATTGGATGGCAGCTAGCCTTATGTTAGACACTGCAGAGGTACTGCAGCCTAGTAGTTCACTAAACTAAAATGTTTTCATGATTTTGTCAGAGAGTTTAGGACTCCTGTCAGCTCCCAGAGCTAGCCTAAAACAAGGCTTAAGCTCAGTAGGCTAACAAAGTCTTAAATCGCCCAGATGACCAAGAGACAGTACAGTGCCCTGTCGGTCACACTATTTTGAAAGAAAACGTCCTTTGTGTAAAATAACTAGCTAGCTAACGTTAGCTTGCCACAATCCACCAGAAAGCAATTAGGCTGCTTGATAACAACATGGCCGAGTCATAGACCATGTAGTGGCACTGAATGAAATGTGCTTGCTAAGAAAGGGTCAAGTAAAGTAAGTCATTTGTAGACGTTTCTAGACTTGAGAAAATATACCTATTTTTATTTTCCTGTTTTGCAAGCTAGATATCGAGCCAGGCTCTGGTCACATGAACTGTATCCCTACCCTAGGCAGCTGGCAACGCCTTACAAATGAGTCATGCCATACCACAAAGCTTACCATATAGTTAACTGGCATAGCCTTTTTCAAAGAATGTGACATAGTTAGATAGAGTATTCTTATAGTACTGTTTGCAATACACTAGCTAGCTAACGTTAGCTAGCTAACAATTAGTTAGTTATGAATACTATGAACCTCGACTACTTTTGATAAAGCCGACTGAGAAGTCGGCAAAGTTAAGAAGTAAACATCTGTTAAGTAACCACTAACATTAGTAAGACTGGCAGCAGCAACAACAACAAAAAGTGTCGAAGTTGTAGCTAGCAAGCTGTCATTCGTTAGCAGCTAGCTACTGTACCTCTGGTATTATTGTTGTTATGATTCCATAACTAACTAACGTTAACTAGCTATAGTTAGATAAATGACATGGCTGGCTAGCTGTCAACCAATAAAATAATACAGAACATTAATAGACAGGAACAGCTCAAGGACAGAACTACATACATGGTCAATACACTACAACAGACATGCATACAGACAGACAGACAGACATGCATACAGACAGACATGCAGACAGACAGACAGACAGACAGACAGACAGACAGACAGACAGACAGACAGACAGACAGACAGACAGACAGACAGACAGATAGAGAGAGGAAGGTAGGTAGAGAGAGGAAGGTAGGTAGAGAGAGTAGAGTTAGAGAGAGTAGAGTTAGAGAGAGGAAGGTAGGTAGAGAGAGGAAGGTAGGTAGAGAGAGGAAGGTAGGTAGAGAGAGTAGAGTTAGAGAGAGTAGAGAGAGAGAGGAAGGTAGGTAGAGAGAGGAAGGTAGGTAGAGAGAGTAGAGTTAGAGAGAGTAGAGTTAGAGAGAGTAGAGTTAGAGAGAGGAAGGTAGGTAGAGAGAGGAAGGTAGGTAGAGAGAGTAGAGTTAGAGAGAGGAAGGTAGGTAGAGAGAGGAAGGTAGGTAGAGAGAGGAAGGTAGGTAGAGAGAGGGAGGTAGGTAGAGAGAGGAAGGTAGGTAGAGAGAGTAGAGTTAGAGAGAGTAGAGTTAGAGAGAGGAAGGTAGGTAGAGAGAGGAAGGTAGGTAGAGAGAGGAAGGTAGGTAGAGAGAGCATCAGTCTTTATAACATGTACAGTATCTGTCTCTTTTCTAGAAGTGTTTTCTGAATTTTGGTCAACCTGAGATGCCGTAGATGTTGCTGCTGTCAACCACTTTGTCCACAGCATCGTTCAACTGGAGGTTGCTGCGGCGATGGCTGAGCTTCCTGTCAGGGGGCAAGGGTGGAGCGTTGCTATGGAGACAGGGAGACCTAAGTCAGTCTGTGGAATTCTGAGTAGAGGTTTACCATCACTCTCACCTGGATCTGAGATTTACCTGGCCACAGAGAGAAGGTTACCATCACTCTCACCTGGATCTGAGATTTACCTGGCCACAGAGAGAAGGTTACCATCACTCTCACCTGGATCTGAGATTTACCTGGCCACAGAGAGAAGTTTACCATCACTCTCACCTGGCACTGAGATTTACCTGGCCACAGAGAGAAGGTCACCATCACTCTCACCTGGCCACATAGAGAGGGTAACCATCACACGCACCTGGTTCTGAGATTCACCTGGCCACAGAGAGAAGGTTACCATCACTCTCACCTGGCCACATAGAGAGGGTTACCATCACTCTCACCTGGCCACAGAGAGAGAGGGTTACCATCACTCTCACCTGGCCACAGAGAGAGAGGGTTACCATCACTCTCACCTGGCCACAGAGAGAGAGGGTTATCATAACTCTCACCTGGCTCTGAGTTCCACCTGGCCACAGAGAGAGGGTTACCATCATTCTCACCTGGCCACAGAGAGAGGGATACCATCACTCTCACCTGGCTCTGAGATTCACTTGGCCACAGAGAGAGATTTACCATCACTCTCACCTGGCTGAGATTCACCTGGCCACAGAGAGAGGGTTACCATCATTCTCACCTGGCCACAGAGAGAGGGATACCATCACTCTCACCTGGCTCTGAGGTCCACCTGGCCACAGAGAGAGAGGGTTACCATCACTCTCACCTGGCTCTGAGTTCCACCTGGCCACAGAGAGAGGTTTACCATCACTCTCACCTGGCCACAGAGAGAAAGGTTACCATCACTCTCAACTGGCTCTGAGTTCTACCTGGCCACAGAGAGAGGGTTACCATCACTCCCACCTGGCCACAGAGAGAGAGGGTTACCATCACTCTCACCTTGCTGAGATTCACCTGGCCACAGAGAGAGAGGGTTACCATCTCTCTCACCTGGCCACAGAGAGAAAGGTTACCATCACTCTCACCTGGCTCTGAGTTCCACCTGGCCACAGAGAGAGAGGGTTACCATCACTCTCACCTGGCCACAGAGAGAGAGGGTTACCATCACTCTCACCTGGCTCTGAGATTCACTTGGCCACAGAGAGAGGTTTACCATCACTCTCACCTGGCCACAGAGAGAGAGGGTTACCATCACTCTCACCTGGCTATGAGATTCACCTGGCCACAGAGAGAGAGGGTTACCATCACTCTCACCTGGCTCTGAGTTCCACCTGGCCACAGAGAGAGGGTTACCATCACTCTCACCTGGCCACAGAGAGAGAGGGTTAGGATCCCTCTCACCTGGCTATGAGATTCACCTGACAACAGAGAGAGGGTTACCATCACTCTCACCTGGCTCTGAGATTCACCTGGCCACAGAGAGAGAGGGTTACCATCCCTCTCACCTGGCCACAGAGAGAGAGGGTTACCATCACTCCCACCTGGCCACAGAGAGAGAGGGTTACCATCACTCCCACCTGGCCACAGAGAGAGAGGGTTACCATCACTCTCACCTGGCCACAGAGAGAGAGGGTTACCATCACTCTCACCTGGCTCTGAGATTCACCTGGCCACAGAGAGAGAGGGTTACCATCACTCTCACCTGGCCACAGAGAGAGAGGGTTAGGATCCCTCTCACCTGGCTATGAGATTCACCTGACAACAGAGAGAGGGTTACCATCACTCTCACCTGGCTCTGAGATTCACCTGGCCACAGAGAGAGAGGGTTACCATCACTCTCACCTGGCCACAGAGAGAGAGGGTTACCATCCCTCTCACCTGGCCACAGAGAGAGAGGGTTACCATCACTCCCACCTGGCCACAGAGAGAGAGGGTTACCATCACTCCCACCTGGCCACAGAGAGAGAGGGTTACCATCACTCTCACCTGGCCACAGAGAGAGAGGGTTACCATCACTCTCACCTGGCTCTGAGATTCACCTGGCCACAGAGAGAGAGAGTTACCATCACTCTCACCTGGCCACAGAGAGAGAGGGTTACCATCACTCTCACCTGGCTCTGAGATTCACTTGGCCACAGAGAGAGAGGGTTACCATCACTCTCACCTGGCCACAGAGAGAGAGGGTTACCATCACTCTCACCTGGCCACAGAGAGAGAGGGTTACCATCACTCTCGCCTGGGTCTGAGAATCACCTGGCCACAGAGAGAGAGGGTTACCATCACTCTCACCTGGCCACAGAGAGAGAGGGTTACCATCAGGGGTTATAGTCAGAGAGATGTCCTGTGTAGGTCCTACCTGGTTAATAGAAGTTAACCAGGCCAGTAGCCACACACCAAGATCTGAGTCTCTCACTTGAGAGTTACCTGGACAGCAGGTGTACAGTACCAGGGTCTGAGAGGTAGCAGCCTCACCTAACCTAGTCTCACCTGGGTGGAAGGTCTAAGGTAACAGTCTCACCTAACCTAGTCTCACCTGGGTGGGAGGTCTAAGGTAACAGTCTCACCTGGGTGGGAGGTCTAAGGTAACAGTCTCACCTGGGTGGGAGGTCTAAGGTAACAGTCTCACCTGGGTGGAAGGTCTAAGGTAACAGCTTCACCTAACCTAGTCTCACCTGGGTGGGAGGTCTAAGGTAACAGTCTCACCTAACCTAGTCTCACCTGGGTGGGAGGTCTAAGGTAACAGTCTCACCTAACCTAGTCTCACCTGGGTGGGAGGTCTAAGGTAACAGTCTCACCTGGGTGGGAGGTCTAAGGTAACAGTCTCACCTGGGTGGAAGGTCTAAGGTAACAGCCTCACCTAACCTAGTCTCACCTGGGTGGAAGGTCTAACGTAACAGCATCACCTAACCTAGTCTCACCTGGGTGGGAGGTCTAAGGTAACAGCATCACCTAACCTAGTCTCACCTGGGTGGGAGGTCTAAGGTAACAGTCTCACCTGGGTGGAAGGTCTAAGGTAACCGTCTCACCTGGGTGAGGGGTCTAAGGTAACAGCCTCACCTGGGTGGGAGGTCTAAGGTAACAGCCTCACCTGGGTGGGAGGTCTAAGGTAACAGCCTCACCTGGGTGGAAGGTCTAAGGTAACAGCCTCACCTAACCTAGTCTCACCAGGGTGGGAGGTCTAAGGTAACAGCCTCACCTGGGTGGGAGGTCTAAGGTAACAGCCTCACCTAACCTAGTCTCACCTGGGTGGAAGGTCTAAGGTAACAGTCTCACCTAACCTAGTCTCACCTGGGTGGAAGGTCTAAGGTAACAGCTTCACCTGGGTGGGAGGTCTAAGGTAACAGTCTCACCTGGGTGGAAGGTCTAAGGTAACAGTCTCACCTGGGTGGGAGGTCTAAGGTAACAGTCTCACCTGGGTGGGAGGTCTAAGGTAAATGTTCTTACCTGGGTCTGAGGGGCAGTGGAGGAGAGGTCTGTCCCAGGGATAGATACCTGGCTGACAGGTGAGGGTGTTCTGTACATGGGTCTGAGGGGGTAGTTACCGGGGTCTGAGGAGGTAGTTACCTGGGTCTGAGGGAGTAGTTACCGGGGTCTGAGGGGGTAGTTACCTGGGTCTGAGGAGGTAGTTACCGGGGTCTGAGGGGGTAGTTACCGGGGTCTGAGGGAGTAGTTACCGGGGTCTGAGGGAGTAGTTACCGGGGTCTGAGGGAGTAGTTACCGGGGTCTGAGGGAGTAGTTACCGGGGTCTGAGGGGGTAGTTACCTGGGTCGGAGGGGGTAGTTACCGGGGTCGGAGGGGGTAGTTACCGGGGTCGGAGGGGGTAGTTACCGGGGTCTGAGGGGGTAGTTACCGGGGTCTGAGGGGGTAGTTACCGGGGTCTGAGGGGGTAGTTACCGGGGTCTGAGGGGGTAGTTACCGGGGTCTCAGGGGGTAGTTACCTGGGTCTGAGGGGGTAGATACCGGGGTCTGAGGGGTAGATACCGGGGTCTGAGGGGGTAGTTACCTGGGTCTGACGGGGTAGTTACCGGGGTCTGAGGGGTAGTTACCTGGGTCTGACGGGGTAGTTACCTGGGTCTGAGGGGGTAGTTACCGGGGTCTGAGGGGGTAGTTACCGGGGTCTGAGGGGGTAGTTACCGGGGTCTGAGGGGGTTGTTACCGGGGTCTGAGTGGGTTGTTACCGGGGTCTGAGTGGGTAGTTACCTGGGTCTGAGGGGTAGCGGAGGGGGGTTCTGGTCCAGGGAGAGCTGACGGAGGTCAAGGCTGAGGCTGCGAGGCTTTGCCTGGGGTAGAGGGCTGGAGAAGGGCCCCTTCTTACACCACATCACATAGCCATGCATGTCCCTGAGACAGACAGGACAACACACCAGTTAGGACAGACACACCAACCCCTGGTCTCCCAGACACACACTGAGAGTAGCTCAATGGAGGATCTTCATTGAAATGTTGTTCTTTTGTCCAGGACCAAGCTACATTAGTGGGATGTGTGTGTGTATGTCTCTGTGTGTGTGCGTCTGACCCTAAACAGGTGTAGTGCTGCAGCATCCTCCTAGTCTTAGCAGTCAGTTTAATGTCCAGTACAGCAGTCTCCACACCGCCCACTGGCACCATGCGGACACACACACGCTTCTTCTTAGACACAGAGGCCCCTGGACACACACACAGACGGACGGACACACACACACACACACACACACACATTTTTAAATACTTCAAAAAATCCAGTTAAAAATGGAGATTCAGAGGACATATAGATCACAGTTCCTATAGATGTCTGGTCTTAGCCATCCAGAACATAAACAGACATTCATCACGTTGTATGAAACATGACAAAACCACCTAAACAACTACTGTCCTACTAAAAACTACTTTTTAATAACTTTCAGTAGTCGCTTGTTAATAAATTAATTATGAACATTTTCCAAGCATCTGTAAAACATGTCTCAGTGTTCCTCCAGGTGTTTAGGTATTTAATAAGCATCTGTAAAACATGTCTCAGTGTTCCTTCAGGTGTTCAGGTATTTAATAAACATCTGTAAAACATGTCTCAGTGTTCCTCCAGGTGTTCAGGTATTTAATAAACATCTGTAAAACATGTCTCAGTGTTCCTCCAGGTGTTTAGGTATTTAATAAACATCTGTAAAACATGTCTCAGTGTTCGTCCAGGTGTTTAGGTATTTAATAAGCATCTGTAAAACATGTCTCAGTGTTCGTCCAGGTGTTGAGGTATTTAATAAACATCTGTAAAACATGTCTCAGTGTTCGTCCAGGTGTTGAGGTATTTAATAAACATCTGTAAAACATGTCTCAGTGTTCGTCCAGGTGTTCAGGTATTGAATAAGCATCTGTAAAGCATGTCTCAGTGTTCGTCCAGGTGTTCAGGTATTTAATAAACATCTGTAAAACATATCTCAGTGTTCCTCCAGGTGTTGAGGTATTTAATAAACATCTGTAAAGCATGTCTCAGTGTTCCTCCAGGTGTTGAGGTATTTAATAAGCATCTGTAAAACATGTCTAAGTGTTCTTACAGGTGTTGAGGCGGGCAGCAGGTACTCACTAGGCTCCAGGTGTTCAGGTATGTAACAGTACCCATGAGGAACAGTCTCCTTGTCTGAAATGACCTGGACATCTGATACTACCATACCACCTGACATGTCCTAGAGAGGGGGAGATGTTTATTCAGGCATGTGGCGTGCATGTGACTGTCTGTGTGTGTGTGTGTGTGTGTGTGTGTGTGTGTGTGTGTGTGTGTGTGTGTGTGTAACACACCTTGCTGTAGCAGAGGTAGTAGCCAGCCTTCATGGCGAAGCTCCGTGTGAAGTTAGCAGCAGCTCCATCCTCAGTTATACTAATCTAGAAAGAGTGAGAGAGGGGAGATAGAGAGGGGAGAAAGAGGGAGAGGAGGGGAGAGAAAGAGGGTGAGAGACACAGAGGGTGAGAGACACAGAGGGTGAGAGAGAGAGAGACAGAGGGTGAGAGAAACAGAGGGTGAGAGAGACACACAGAGGGTGAGAGAAAGAGAGACACAGAGGGTGAAAGAGAGAGAGACACAGAGGGTGAAAGAGAGAGATGTAGTCTGACCTCTTACTGTCTCCTCTATGAGCCTTTATGTAGTCTGACCTCTTACTGTCTCCTCTATGAGCCTTTATGTTGTCTGACCTCTTACTGTCTCCTCTATGAGCCTTTATGTTGTCTGACCTCTTACTGTCTCCTCTATGAGACTTTATGTAGTCTGACCTCTTACTGTCTCCTCTATGAGCCTTTATGTTGTCTGACCTCTTACTGTCTCCTCTATGAGCCTTTATGTAGTCTGACCTCTTACTGTCTCCTCTATGAGCCTTTATGTTGTCTGACCTCTTACTGTCTCCTCTATGAGCCTTTATGTTGTCTGACCTCTTACTGTCTCCTCTATGAGCCTTTATGTTGTCTGACCTCTTACTGTCTCCTCTATGAGCCTTTATGTTGTCTGACCTCTTACTGTCTCCTCTATGAGCCAAGCCTTTATGTTGTCTGACCTCTTACTGTCTCCTCTATGAGCCTTTATGTTGTCTGACCTCTTACTGTCTCCTCTATAAGCCTTTATGTTGTCTGACCTCTTACGGTCTCCTCTATGAGCCAAGCCTTTATGTAGTCTGACCTTAAATTATCTCAATCTATTTCCTACTTCTTCTGCCTGTATCCCTCCCTCCTCCCTTCCTCCCTCTCACTCCCTACCAGGTTGAAGTCTTTGGGACAGGTGCTGCTGTTGGAGGCCCAGGCCACTGCCGTCACCGGCATGTTGTGGGCGCCACCACCGTGCTCCATCAGAGACATCTGGAGAAGAGGAGAGGAGATGGACAGGAAGCGAGAGAAGAGAACAAAGGGGAGGAGAGAAGGGGAAGAAGATAAGGGTTATAGAACCCGGCAGAGGAGGTTAATTATGACGGTTGTTCCTGAATAAATTATCTTAAGGATTGTCAACAATGCGACGTTCTCCATTTCTCCCAACAACCACTACTCTATCAGACAGAACATTGTGGAGCAACTATCATGGTATAGCTGTGAAAATATACAATTATTGTGCCCGATTTCCATATTGATATTTGGCTTTGCTAGCATAACAAAGGAATGGTTGTTTTGACAGGTGACTGCCAACATCCAGTCAATAAATAAAACTAGCAAACAACTGTGAAACTAGCTAAAAGCGGTGATTTGATCACTAAACCCCGGTATTAACGTTAGCTATAAATGGCCCATTGTTAGGAAAATAGCTAGCAAGTTAGCTAACCTAGCTAGCTAACATTTATTTGACAGGTGAGTCAAACATATTTTTTCCTTCACGTTTCCGAGATTTCACTCAGTTTTCAAAAATCCTCGTAAAAACATGGTACTTACTCTGTTTTTCGTTTCAACCTTTCTCGCTTTAGACTGTAGATGAAGTCAGGTAAACAACTTTTTAGAGGCGAGCAAGAACTTCTTATGACTTTTCCTTGTCTCCTTTCCAGGAAATACAGGAGATTCTATGACTACTATTCCCACCAAGCACCGGGACATGCCAAATAATTACGCCAGCACTGTGAAGAGGATAAACTGGTATTTCACCTCAGCGCCAGATGGTGCTACTGTCCTGAAATAATATTGCTATCTCCCTTTACTTGTTACTGTAATCTATGCAAAGGGTCTAAATGCTGTGGCATTTAATTGTGTGATTTATGGTTGGTGTTTGGAGAAGCAGAGAGAGAAGGAAAGAGAATTAGACCCAACCAAATCATGACAACTAAAATATAATTATTTGACACATTCGAAAGAATTAACCAAAAAACGGAGGAAACTGGAATGCTATTTGGCCCTTAACAGAGAGTACACAGTGGCAGAATACCTGACCACCGTGACTGACCCAAAATTAAGGAAATCTTTGACTATGTACAAACTCAGTGAGCATAGCCTTGCTATAGAGAGAGACCGCCGTAGGCAGACCTGGCTCTCAAGAGAAGACAGGCTATGTGCACACTGCCCACGAAATGAGATGGAAACTGAGCTGCACTTCCTAACCTCCTGTCAAATGTATGAGCATATCAGAGACGCATGTTTCCCTCAGATTACACAGACCCACAAAGAATTTGAAAACAAAGCCAATTTTGATTAACTCTCATATCTACTGGGTGAAATACCACAGTGTGTCATCACAGCATCAAGATTTTGACTTGTTGCCACAAGAAAAGGCCAACTAGTGAAGAACAAACACCTTTTGTAAATACAACCCATATTTAAGTTTATTTAGTTTCCCTTTTGTACTTTAACTATTTGCACATTATTACAACACTCTACATAGCCATAATGACATTTGAAATGTCTCTATTCCTTTGAAACTTTTGAGTGTATTGTTTACTGTTCATTTATGATTGTTTATTTCACTTTTGTTTATCTATTTCACTTGCTTTGGCAATGTAAACATGTTTCTCATGCCAATAAAGCCCTTTGAAATTAATTGAATTGAGAGAAAGGCATGGATTTATATATTAGTTATGATGCAGGCAGTACAAACAAAAGACACACAGAAATATACTGTCACACACAGAGATATATATACTGTCACACAGATAAATATATATATACTGTCACACAGAGAGATATATATATACTGTCACACAGACACAGATATATATACTGTCACACAGATTAATATATATATACTGTCACACAGAGATATAAATACTGTCACACAGAGATATATATACTGTCACACAGACACAGATATATATACTGTCACGCAGAGATATATAAACTGTCACACAGATAAATATATATACTGTCACACAGATATATATACTGTCACACAGATATATATATATATATATATATATACTGTCACACACACATATATATATATATACACTGTCAAACACACAGATATATACTGTCACACACACACACACACAGAGAGAGAGAGGGGCATACAGCGCATTTCGGAAAGTTTTCAGACCCCTTGACTATTTCCACATTTTGTTACGTTACAGCCTTATTCTAAAATTAATGAAATAGTTTTTTCCCCCTCATCAATCTACACACAATACCCCCAAATGACAAAGAAAAAACAGGTTTTTAGAATTTGACATATCACATTTATATAAGTATTCAGACCCTTTACTCAGTACTTTGTTGAAGCACCTTTGGCAGCGATTACAGACTTCTTGGGTATGATGGTATGAGTCTTCTTGGGTATGATGATACAAGCTTGGCACACCTATATTTGGGGAGTTTCTCCAATTCTTCTCTGCAGATCCTCTCAAGCTCTGTCAGGTTGGATGTGGAGTGTTGCTGCACAGCTATTTTCAGGTCTCTCCAGAGATATTCGATCGGGTTCAAGTCTGGGCTCTGGCTGGGCCACTCAAGGACGTTCAGAGACTTGTCCCGATGCCACTCCTGCGTTGTCTTAGCTGTGTGCTTAGGGTCGTTGTCCTGTTTGAAAGGTGAACCTTTGCCACAGTCTGTGGTCCTGAGTGCTTTGGAGCAGGTTTTCATCAAGGATTTCTCTGTACTTTCTCCGTTCATCTTTCCCTCAATCCTGACTAGTCTCCCATTCCCTGCCGCTGAAAAACATCCCCACAGCATGATTCTGCCACCATCATGCTTCACCGTAGGGATGGTGCCAGGTTTCCTCCAGATGTGACGCTGACATTCAGCCCAAAGAGTTCAATCTTGGTTTCATCAGACCAGAGAATCTTGTTTCTCATGGTCTGAGAGTCCTTAAGGTGCCTTTTGACAAACTCCAAGCGGGCTGTCATGTTCCTTTTACTGAGGAGTGGGTTCCGTCTGGCCACTCTACCATAAAGGACTGATTGGTGGAGTGCTGCAGAGATGATTGTCCT